>NW_008682324.1:19146-26144 GCF_000695815.1 Acanthisitta chloris
TACTCTCCACCAGACACATGGTGGAAAACTTCTGTGCAATATAACTCTATAAAAACTTTGCCTAAGAATGACAGAAAAGTGCTGATTTCATCCATCCATCATCTTGAATTCTTTGAAAAGAACCTTATGCACATTTTCGATTGAATGCAAAATAACTGTTGGTTGATACAACTAGATACAACACTTTTTCTCTGATAATAGACAGGGGTGGTAGTTCATGGTGGAAAACTTCTGTGCAATATAACTCTATAAAAACTTTGCCTAAGAATGACAGAAAAGTGCTGATTTCATCCATCCATCATCTTGAATTCTTTGAAAAGAACCTTATGCACATTTTCGATTGAATGCAAAATAACTGTTGGTTGATACAACTAGATACAACACTTTTTCTCTGATAATAGACAGGGGTGGTAGTTTTGTCTATAGTACAATGTTTGATAAGACTTTTGCCAGTGGCTGAATTTTAAGCTCTGAGATCAGGTCACAGAATCATGAAATCGTAGGATTTAGGGGTTGGAATGGGCCTTACAGATCACCTAGTCCCAACCCCCTGCTTTGGGCAGGGACACCTCCTCACTAGATCAGGTTGCTCCAAGCTCATCCAGTCTGGGTGAACACCACCAGGGTCAGGGCAGCCACCACGTCCCTGGGCAACCTGTCAGTTCTGTATTTTCCAATTGCTGGCACCGTGGCTCTATTTTGTATGCTCCTACCCTGCATTCTTATTAATCTCTTTGTCTTCTAAACAAAAAGAGTTTAGGTTAACCATTCAAATTGTAGTTTTGTGGGAGTGCCATCAACATCTCTCATTTCATAGGTGTATCACTAATGAGAACTGAAGTGGCCCTAGATGTTTGCAGGAGTAGAGTTACTGTGGTAAGAAAAGGTTAAAGGTTTAATACACTCTGTGTTTCTAGAGTTTCTCTGGGACAAGTTCATGTAATCTCACACCCCAACATTTCTACAGCCCTTATACCCAGTAGAGATGAAAAAAAAGAAAAATGATATGTAAAAAAAAAGAGATATTAAGGCCATTTTATAATACCATGTGGTAATTTACCTGAAAGGTCTCATCATTCCAGATTAATTTCCTATGAACTGTAAGAGTGTTAGTCCTTATAACTGTTGTTGGTATCCAGATGGATATTAGAGCTGAAATCTGTAAGTACTGAGTTAAATTTGAGCATAAGTTATTGCAAACTATAAATAACATCTCGCTCTGATTATAATCCTTCAGTGATACATAAAATAATAGTCTGAAAAAATCACAATTACAAACTCGAATAAGATGAATTTCTAACAACAGCGGTACTTACCCTGTTTTGGTTTTGTATCAGACAAAATGTGTATATTTAATGAAATGCTGATAGCCAGGTGGTTTTTATACATACCAATGTAATTTAGCTACTATTCCTTATTTATGCTGGTACAGGTGAGAGTAGAACCTGATCCCAAATTCATTAAGGCTTACCTGTACATTGTATAATTTCATAAAAATGTTTATGTGTAGAAATACAGCATTGGAAAACCTTCAAAGAGTTTGAAAAGATTCTTTTTGTTTCTTTTACACCTCCACAAATATTATTTTTCATTTTTTTTTATCCAGAATGCTGATGAAGACATTATTTTGGTTCCTCAACACCCAGAGGATAAGCATTGCTGTAGAGACAGGAAGAGATACCTTTTTTTCCCCTTTTTTAAAATGAAAAATATTTTTAAAATATTTTTAAAGGGCGTAAGATGTTTTGTGTTAAATATTGCCAACACTGAAAGATGCTGAAGGTTTCATTTGAGCAGTTTGGTGCAAGGTTCCCTCTTTCAACAAGTCTATGTCTCAAACCTTGTTGTGTAATAAAATTAGCTGCCAACTGTTTTGAAAAATAAACTGCCTAAGTTGGATTCCTGTTAAGCAATCAGTTTTAATCCTCTGGAGAAAGGGTGAGCAGCTTTATTCCTCTCTTGAAGTCTGGATTAACCTCCTTAATTTCTTTGTCTAGAATAATTCTGGTTTATAGAGAAACCCTTCCACGTACTAAAAGCTCTGCCTGGACACACAGCACTTCCCAGCTCCCGGGGTGGTTGGGTTGTGTGTTTGGATACCTCTTCAAGCAACCAACCCTGACCTTTCTGAAGGATTCCGAATACCACAGAAGAACAGTTATACTTAGAGAGAAGTTTCATAGTTACCTTGAGCTGATCTAAATCAGCACAATGCCAAGAGAGCTGGTCTTGCCCTCCTACCTCTGTCTGGAGACAGGTCTTTTGGAAAAATAAGGCTCACTAGGGGCATGGTTTCACAATAGCCTAAGCTCCACACTCACTCTTGGATCAGAGTTCACAGACTAATGACTCTTTTCTTTTTGTAGTGTTAATTTTCTGCCACCTTAGTGAGCTGAACTGGGTCCTGCAGGAGGGGGCCCAAAATGCTCCTTTTCTTGTGCCAAGAATGAAATGGAATGTGCACAAGAGTTCACTATCTACTGGGATAGACCATAACAAAGAGGGTATGAGACTGTCAGCATGAGAAATACATTCAGTTGGGCAGGCTAGGATTTTCCTGTTTTGGTTATCCAGTATATTTGCAAACACACTCATAGTTGTTTGGGTTTTTTTGTTGAAACACCTCTCTTTCTTGTCTGGGACAGGTCTGCTCCCTAGTCTGGCAATTGACATTGCATTTCCTTCCGCTGAGAGTCACTGCAGATTCCCCAGGGTTGCCAGTACACAGAGAAGAGGGTTGCTAGAGGCACTTTCACACCTACTAATGGAAGAGTCATCAAAACTGGGCACTGGGGGAAATAATTTCTCCCTGGAAGTGAAAAGAGTTAAATCATGGTGGGTGCTTCCTGGCATGAAATTCAGCCCATGAGAAGAGACTGCTGCAGAGGAGGGAGCTTCTCGTTTTAGGCATGTTCCCACCTTCTAAACACTCTATCTTTGCTTGCTTCTGTCCTACAAGAACATGCAAAGATGACAAGCATCTTTTGCAAGACCTGCAGCTGTTCACTACAGGGTTTGTAAAGGAAAGTAATGCAGCCTCCCTGTTTTCCCTCCAAACCCAGGACTGAGGTGCTGCAAAAGAATAAGGTCCTTGCTGAAAGAGAAAAACTCACTCCCTTGCATGGGAGTTACAGGCAGGACTTGGGTAAAGGGCTAATACCCATCAACACATTTTCGGTGTCACTTTGCTGTTCCCCTCTACTTGAGCTGACAGCTGATGCCAGGACTTGGCTACATCTGCCCTGCATTGAGAGGAGTTTGGATGTCAGATACAGGGAGATGAGCAAGCTTGGGCAGCCAGCCGTGAGCAGAGTGAAACAGTGAGGAATGACTCTTTGCTCCAGGGCGTGAGGTGCCACTGCTAGCCTGACCTTTTGAATACAAAGCATTTGTCAGAAATCCAGAGAAAAACGAGCCTAACCAGTCAGGGTGGCTCTGCCTTTCTTTTAAAGAGAAGCTCATGTATTCAAGCAGACACACCTACCCCCAGGCCTGACCCAGACATTGTGGGCAAAGATCTCTGATGATACTGGGGACCCCCGTGTTCACTCCAGTTAGTAGGAGAAACGAACCTCACAGCCTTGTGTGTGCTCTTTGCTCATTCCAGCTGGGAGCCCAGTAACTCCCAGTCTAGCCAGGGGAAGTTGTAAAAAGGTAACAACGTTAAAGGCATTATGAGATGGGTGCAGGCAGCTCTACTGAGAGGTGTGTGTGTCTTTCTTGTCACTCATTCTTTAGATATCCTGTCCTGAGCCTTGAGGCTTCAGCACTCAATGTCTGACACACAGACAGCCTATCTCACAGGGTGACTCCCACCACCTCTCTAGGCTCCCTGAGCCACCACTCCAGTGCAGATCTCCCAAAGCCTCTTTCCTGGAGCTCTGGACTCACATGACTGAACCCCCTGCCATGCTCTCCCACAGACAGGCCTATGCACTGTGTGCCATGCAGTTTCTCAACTTCACACCTTGGTGGTCATGGCAGGAAGCTGAGGATGTGAATGGCAGCGAAGTGAAGTTTATGCACGCTAAAATCCCTGTCAGAGGTATTTTTCTGGATCACAGCTGAGAGCTCTGTCCATCCCCCATCTGGAGGTCTGATACACAACATGCATCTTCCCATGTGTGACAGGCTGCATTGTGTGACAGATTGAGTAGGATGAACCATCCTTACACTCCACCGTGCCAAGTATGCTTTTCCCAGGAGCATTTCCTCCCTCCTCCATTAGATCTGCTTTAAGCTGCTGCAGAGCTGCACCTCAGCAACCTCCCAAGGACGCTCAGAATCACTGGCAGGTTGTACACCACGGAGTGATGATACATCAGCACATTCCAAAGTCACTTTTAACTCTGCTTTGCTCTGCTAAACCAATCAGATCTCCTCTGCGGATTAAGGAAGGCAGGACACCAACTGGGAAGTGTCCCCTTCTGTTCCCAGCCCCTTTCCCCAGCAGCAGACAGAACAATTTGCCTTCCAAGCTGTCCCTCGCAGCCCGCAGCGCTGCATGAGAGCAGGGACCAGGGACCAGCGGCACAAGGAGCCTGTCCTGGCTGTCGCTCCGTGCTCGGCCCTGACATCTAGTGGAACAATTTCTCTAAAGCATCTCAGAGGCTGAGCAGGAAAGATCAAGGTTTGCTTCACTGCATGGCTCGGTGGAGCAATCAGTTCGTCTGTATCATCGTTTCTTTTGTGGCACTTAATTCTGCTAAAGGATTTATTGTGGGAGAAAGGAGGAGGCCCCAGCATGAAGAAGGAGAATACTCTTTGGGTAGTCATTTTTTATCCTTTTCCTCCAAATCTGAACTTCTCTTTGCTGCCAGGTGAATGGTTTTCTTGCCCCAGCAGTGACAAACATCAGTTTCACAGTTACTTCTTGATTAGCACCATTAAATGAAAACCAACTGTGACACAATCCCAAGAGACCATAGGGTAAAACTGTCAGAGAGCTCATAATAAACCTTGTGAAAAATGCAAAATTGCTATGGGCTAAATTTTCCACCCGACTTCTCAGAGCACAGCTGTGCCATTTGTAAGTACGACTGCTTGCACATGCAGCCCTTGCTCTGTTTTCACAGGTGAGAATGGAGCTCTCAGTGCACGGAAACATTTTGTGTATATAAACCAGACTTTTCACTGCTCAGCTGGAAGTGATGCACGTTATTGTCTTTCATAAGGAAATACATAAAAACCTCATAGCAGCTGAGAGGACAAACGTGTTTTTTGCTCTTGGAAGGTTGTCGAATGTTTGCGATGCACTTTGTGTAGGAGCTGAAAGCATTATGATGACAGTGACGACAAAGATAACCAGCTGTTGCTGAGGTACAACAGGAAACTTTACTTAGAAGATTTAGAGACTTTTCATTTATGGTGCTTGATCACCAGAACAGACAAACTGAGTTTCCCATGGCTAGACAGCCCTGTAAGGGGCCAGGTCTGAGAGCTTCATGTCTGCTCAGACACAGGCTGGCAGTGGCCCTCCCACACGCAAGTCAGATCTATACCAAGGCCAAACCTCATTCTTTTGGGTCTGGCCTGAGGGCAGGAGCTTCCAACTGGGGCACAGGAATGCATTTAAGACCCAGGAACTTGCAGCCCAGGGCTAGAATACTCCTCAGAAATGTGCTTCAAAGTGCCTGGTCAAGCAACTGACTAACCATGGTGCAAGTTACTGCCCATCAGCTGACTCTGCTTGTGAGGCACATCTTACTTCATCTGTAAGGCCAACAGAGTTGATTACTGGGGCTGTGCTGATTGTTGGCGACTTACTAAACTGCTTTCGGCTGCGTGTCTAGACCTTACGAGTCTGATCTGAGACAGCTGAAGCAGAATCAGAGCCAAAGCTTTTGTACTCTTTGAGACTGCTACTTGATTCTCCATCAAATGGGGCAGTGCCATTCGGTGCCAGGGACATGCCGAGTGCTCATTGTGTGGGGGGAGAGGCAGTGTCAGAGAGCTCCTGCAGAACAGGGGCATCTCTGCTGCTAATGTGCTGGGCAGTGCTGCTGTCTCAGGGCCAGGACTTCTCCTGGTGGGTTTATTTAGAATTTGCACAGTTTGATCACTGCACAAGTCTGAAACAAGGAATTAATTGAGATTTTAATAAATGGTCACTGCATGCTAAGTGAGTACCCACTTGATTATTTAAAAATATTATGTGAAGTTTGTGTAATTGGTTACATTGGTATTAAATTAGCATATAAAATCTCCTGCAACTCTCATATGATTTAATGAGGCTGTTACTGTGCGTGAATAAAACGGTGATTGATGAGTGAAAACCTCTTTTCCTAGCACAGAGATTGCTTAATAAGGTCAGGAATATTTCTGACATGTATTGAGTTACTCATGTTATGCAGGTCACTTTTTGACAACAGAGTGACCCATGTGTATAATGAGGACTTTAGGATTGAAATGGATTCCTAACTAACCCAGTATGTGACTGGATTTGGACCTGCAGTCTCACAGCAGCTCATGAAAAAGGAGAGGTCACTACTCTGTCCTGGCTGAACTCCTCTGTTTTTAATTGTCAAGCACTGAAATGGACTGAGCTGTATTTCAGGGTGCAAAAGAATAGAAAATCTAAAAGGCAAACCAGTAATTTGGAAAAGGAGGATTTGAAGCTCCTCCTCACATTATTGTAATCCTGATGCCACTTCCATCTGGCAAGTCAGAGCTGCCTCATGTGTGGTCTGTCTTGGGTGTGCTGAAAACCCAACATCAGCCCAGGGACAGCCCAGCCAAACCTCCTTTCCTGCGGCTATAACTCCCATCTCCTACTGTTCTGGCAACAGAAAGGTGCAGTGTCTTAAGAGACTCTTTGAAGGCCATTACAGGAATTGGCCTTGTGGTGTGTTGAACTGATTTGGGGCCAGAGTGTGTGGATGAAATGGCGCCAGTCGATGCATTAGACACTCCAGCAGTGTGGGGGATGAAGGGACATTACCCTGCAATGAACTGCCTTGCTAGAATACATGGGGGTTCTCTGGCAGTTGGTGTAGGGA
>NW_008682324.1:26162-27514 GCF_000695815.1 Acanthisitta chloris
GGGATGTTTGCAGGGGTGTGAAGTCACTTATGCTCCACTATTCCTGAGCTGTGCTGATGGCAGTGTACTCAGCCGCATAAGATTAAAATATGGATGCTAGGATTTGATGTAACTGAGCCCTGCTCTGCCTGTGTGGAAAGCAGATGTTCTCAAGTTTCCAGGTGTTGAGAAATGCTATGTCAAGCTCATGGAAAACCTTGCCAGGTAGTTTGAAGATAGCTAGTTTTCTCACCTCCTGGGCACGCTCCCAAGCCAGTGTTCAATGCCTGATACAAGGCAGACAAACATCTGTCAAGACTGATGTAGACAGAGCTGCTCCTGCCTTGGGGCAGGCAGGTAGTCTAGGTGATCTCTCGAGATCCTTTCCAGCCCTTGTCTGAGACTAATTTCCAGGGGAAATAGTGTTTGTACAGCCTTTCTGCTTGTCTATTCTCCTCTCCTCAAAAGTTTTGGAGCCAGTTAGCCAATTTCAAGCACATTTGAATTCAGAGTTACTAAATTCCTAGAGCTTCATGATAAACAGCAGCTAGGTAAAGAAGAAATACCCAAACTAGTGCCACCACTGAGAAATACAGTTACAGCTCATCTCATGCATTCAGAGATGCACCAGTCATCATATGTAAGAGCCAACTTCTGGGCACAAATGATGCCATGAAACACCCACAACTCATGCTGTTTTCTGCTCAGGTACCAGGGAATGGAGGAGGCAACTGTGGAAGTTACTGTGTGGGACAGGAGGGAGAGGGTCATAGGAAAGGCTTAGGGGATGTGGGACACAAAGCTGGAGGGAACTGAGCTCTGCTAGCTGCTTTGCTGCTCCATAAAGTTATGATTCTGTGATTTCTTGCCCTCCCTCAATACTGTGTGTTAATGATACTGTTCTTTAGTTTGTGGAAGATCTAACTTAAGAAAGCTCAAGCAGCAGCAACACATTGTTCAAAGTTATCTGACTTCCTCTGTCTGGTGGTTTCTGGTCTAACCCTAAACTTACGGTGAATTAGGAAAGGTGAAGGTGTCCAGGAGTGTATAGGCATGCAGCAGGGATAATTGCTATCTGGGAGGGTAAGAGTGAAGGGGAATATATACCTAAGGTTGTGTGACTGTGCATGTACACGAGTGCTGAGAATCATATTACCTGTACTCACGGTGGGAAGGAAGCAGAAAATGTACCCAAGTTGGTATTTTTCATTGCCACATGTTTCTGTTCCCCTGGCCTGGGCTCTGCAGTAGAATGAGTGTGCAGGATCCTGATGTCTTGCCCAGGCCTTCCACTGGTCCAGAGATACAGGGACAAAATTTGAAAACAAGTTTCACTGCATTCCTTCTAGAAGTCTGATTTCTTATCTCTTTCC
>NW_008682324.1:27536-53314 GCF_000695815.1 Acanthisitta chloris
GCTTATCTGTTACATCCTCTTCCTGCCCAATAAAAAACCATTTTTGGAGCCGGATGTGCATATGTGCCTGACTGCTGACCTCTACAAAGCTTTTTAAATATCCCTAGCTCTAAGCACACACTTAACTGACTGTTGTTTGAGTTAGTATTCTTACTTATTTGTACTCATGGCAGAACCCTGCCACCTGGTAGATCTAATGAAGCTGGATGTCAGGAGTACTGGGGTGGCTGGTTTGCTTCTGATTGTGGGGAGTGTGTGGGGTGTAGCCAGATCATATTTCTCTGCACCACAGAGCCTTTGAGCATGCTCTTGTCTGTGACTTGTACCCAAGTCTGCTCAAACATGTGAGGTCAAAAACACAAGCTGTGCTTTTGACCATGCTAGAGCTCTTTCCAGGGAGAAGCAAACTCAATTGTGTGTTGGTTCTTCATTGAAAACTCTCGCTCTGTTTGCAGCCATAACTCTCCTGTGAGCATCAGAGATCCCAAACTGTCTCAGCCCAGAGAACCACAGGCAACATCAGGCACCAGTGACTACAGAAAGAGTGAGGGCCCAGAGCACTGAGAGAGGGCCAGAGTTCTCTGGGTGCACATGCAGAGCCCACAGACAGGGCAGGAGGTGTCCTTGAGGGCAAACAATACCTCATTCATACGAGCACCTCCGTAGCTTGTCTGCTAGAGCACTGTGCATGGTGGGAGCTGACAAGCAAACTGGAAACCACTTTCTACCAAGCAAACCTTAGGGGAAAGCTAAGACAAGTACTTAGACCAAGGTGTGACTTCTCACTGAAAACACGCTCCGGGCTGGGGATGGTTCTTGCTGCGAAGCAAGAAAACAAAGAAGGGAAGAAATAAGGTAGAAAGCCTCAAAGTGGTGAACTAACTTGCTTAGGGTCACATAACAGGATAGTGACAGAAGCTGAACTGAGCATTCCTGATGCCTGGTGTAGTGTTCAGCTCAACTGCTTGGCTTCTAGGATGTTGTGACTGCAGAGCTTACAGTCACTTAGGCCTATTACTATTTGTACGCCTGTTGAAGTAGGTTTCTGGATTTCACCCATGCTGGTCTATCCTCTTGGGAAGTCAAATGGAAATGCTACAGTCTATAACGATCTCATTCCCCTGGCAATGCACTGGAATCACAAGCGTTTGCGTTAGCTAAATATAGCAAAGAGAGACCTGTGGTTGATCAGTATTTCTCCCATTAGTGCTGTAGGTGGAACTGCACTTAATAGGAATTACACTAAATGGATATAGGAGACATGGGGATAATTGACCAAACTTGTCTTAAATGTGTTTGTGGAGAGAAAGGAGCCGCAAAATGACAGGCATTTTCCCCATTAGCCTCTCTAGAGAAGTTGCAGGCACTGTAGGCCAGATTCTCAGCTAGAGGGACTTGCCATTGCCTTTTCATCTTCCCTGGAATCAAGCTGATTTACTCCAGATGAAACAGCTTATTGGAGTTGCCTGGAATATTAAATGTCTTAGGCTCGTGGAAAAGTGAGGAAAAAAACATAACTACTACAACCACAGGTTTATTGTCATGAGTGAGCTTTTAAAATAGGAATAACTGAGCCTGCTGAATAGTAGAATTAAGACCAATATGCCCAGTGGTGTAAATGAGCATGCAGCTGTATGGGCAGCAATAGGATTCCACACATTATGCCAGGAAGTAATTTAGCACTGAATATATTATTTCCTTAATATACAGCGTATGCAAGCTGACAGGCTCATTTCCCAGAAGGTATATTTTAGTACCAGCATACCTGAAACTGCAAAATAGATGTGTCTTTTCGTCTTTCCTCTTCATAAACACAAAGCTGTTCATTTAAATGAGAGGGAACTTAATGCACCATTTAGAGCTGTGCATTTTGTACAGGTATTTGCGTTCAACATTGATTCCCTTTTCTTTCAAAGGTGGTGGTGGAAGGATTTGTAAATTATTCCCAACCACTATGCACATCAGTCTAAACATGAGAGGCTGTGGTTTTTTTCACTATCACCATTGGGGATTGTGCTAAACAGTAACCTCCATGTAATGGTTGTGGTCTCTGACCTCACCTCCAGTGAAGTCTTCTACAAACATCTCTTTATACCACTGCATTCATCTTCTGATGACATGTACATTTCTCAGGCCTCAGAAAGATCTTCCTTTGAGGGGACATTATCCTGCAATGCATTGACATGTTTCATATCTCTAATTCAGAAAAAAATACCTCTAAGTTAAGTGTGCTGTTAAGATGAAGGAGGGAGCTTTATTTTTAAGAAATTTCCTAGCCACCGTAGTGACAGGGAAAAAAAATAATATCTAGGGATGCTTTTTTTTCCCCCCAGTGTCATGCCAGTCTAATGATTCTACGACCTGAGTCATGATTTTGGAATGCTCCATTGACTCCATTGGAAATTAAGCACTTCAGGTTGAAGTGCTTGTATAAGTCTTGTGTTGAGTAAGATTAGATTTATACTTCTGCTTAAGTGCTTTGCTGAACAAGGGCCCAATTAAGTTAAATATGATGATTTTGTTTCCAGGGACAATGCCCTTTCACAATCTGCAGCAAACAGCTCCTGCAAATGTATTCATCCTTAGGAAAGAACACAAGACTCAAATGAAAATAGAACAGTTTATTTTAAAGAGAAGGTGGATTTTCATCTTTTCTAATAAAAAACAGAAACCTGATTAAACCCTTTACACTTATAAGTGCCCTACTTTCAAATCAGACCTGACACTAAGTAGGTTAGTGGGAGGGAGGTTTAACAAATTTCCTTTAACAGAACTTGATGTGATACTCTGACCTGAATTTTCAAGCTTAATCTGCTTTTAAGAACGTGCTTGAACCTAAACCAACAGTAAAATTCACAAAAGAGCTAAGTTAATTTGAAACAACAACAACAACACAGCAATAACAGCCCTCTAAACCAACACAACCCCCAGACTAGGACCATGCACAGTCACCCTCTGCTGATACTACTTGTGCACGTGTGTATGAGTGTGCCTGTGTGGGTGCTGGGTGTGAGTGTCCTTGTGTGGGTGCCTTTTTTTTTTCCTTGCCTTTTTTTTTTTTCAAAGGAAGGAAAGTTGCTATTGAAAGTGTTAAAGAAGCAAACCTGGGACTAAGCCCAATGCTACTGAAAGGGGCTTTTGATGATACATCCCCTGAAAAACTACAGTCCTCCCATAAGTCATCAGATATGGTATTGCAAAGGCATTTAAATGTGAGGTCCTGTCAAGTTATGCGAAAGCTCCATGATATATGGCCCAAAGGAGTTTATCTTGCTCTGGGAAAAAAAGACCTTGGAACTGACACTTTATATTCCGAAGCCAATAAAAACATCTTAAAATAACGCCCCCTCCCTTCCTCAAAGAGCAACTGACAGTGAGAGAGAGAGCAGGGGTGGGAGAGCAGTGATCAGCAGTGATTTGGTTTCTGGGTCTGAGAACTTTGTTGTGGGCAGTGCAACTCCGATGATTTATAATTAACTCCAACATGAAGAAGAAAATGCCAGGCTTTCATAACAGCACTACAAAAATAACCACATTCTCAGTGTTTGCAAAATTGGAAACAAATGTCCCAAGGAAAACAAGAGCTCTTTACAGCCCTATCCATGCTTTAGAGCAAGGAAAATGCTGGAATTCAATCAGGACCACAGATGATGAGCTCAATATCATTTGTCATGGGAAATTCATCTGGGTAAAACAGGACTGCACCATTACCCTTCCATCACTCTAACAAATAACTGTATTGAAATCTCTTAAAATAAAAGCAGTTAAGACTTTTTCTTCTTTTTTTTTTGGCAGAGAAATGTTGTTGTCCTCTGTACCCCAAGGACCTAAAAGTGAAAAGTGATAGACTGATATATATATACATTTCTTGTATCCAGCTAGTGACACGAGTTCTGGCTGAACCTATAAGTGATCTTAGTAGTAGTTGCTTAAAGACACCTGATGATTTTGGGGTCTGGACCCAGCAGATTCTGGTTTATGTGATTTTAAGTAGGGCATGTTATTTCAATTTAGTAAGATACTACTTTTAAACATGGGAGTAATCCCAGTACAGCCAGTGGGGCTACTAGGCAGAGCTGTAAGTATCTTGCTGACTCAGGACCCGAATTAGACAAGTAGCAGTGGCGTAAAGGTCCCCAGAGAATAACAGTGAAAATCCTGAACTGGGTCATGAGGAAGTAGTAAAGATGAAAAGTTTCTCTAAGGAGGATTCATAAGGGAAGCCCTGAACAGATCATTGCTGGCTTCCATTATGTTAGTAGCATTCTTCTGCTAATGGATCTTTTTGTCTTAAAAATTAATCTCCAGGGTCCTGGGATTTTAGAAACCTCTCTATTTCTGCACCTCTATCTATCTGCATCTCTATCTTTAAAAAACTTATAATTCTTAGAGTTGAAGGTTAAAAAAAAGCTGATAGAATCATGACTCCTTTTTTTTTTTCCCAAATGCCAGTGCCTGTCCATATGCAGTGAGGAACAGACACATTCGAAAGGGAAGATGCAGCAAAATGTTCTTTTTGAATTCCTTTGTGAATCCTTATTTTGTGGATCCTGAGGTGAGATGTGTCAGGGACATGCTCAGCACTCCACAGCTGAATCCTCTGGGGGCCTCACTATTTTTATTGATATATTTCATGCTAAGTACGATACAGAATGTAGTCATGCCAAGCAGTGATGACAGCCCCTGACCAGGAGCGTTTGCAGTATAAAAAACACAAATCAATAAAAGTCACTGCTACTACACAACAGAGCAAACGCAACACTAACCCGACAAAGGAAGACAAAAGCAAATGTGTAATGAAAACATCCTCTCAATGTGTTTTTTATACTCCAGTGACTCTATAGCCAGCATTTATAACTACAGCCACCTATATAGCTGTCATTCCACTCCTGATAAGATGTATCCCTGTTTAAGATGACAGTTTCTTTGGAGGTACTTGAAAGGAAAGCACTGTGATTCTCCATGATTATTATTTTGATCCAGACCTAACATTTTTCTTTTCTTTTTTTTTCCTTTTCCTTCTCTGCTCCAGCTGAACTCCTGTCAAATGCACCCATTGGAAACAATAAGATAAACCACCTCTGTCATTTACTTCCAATGCAGGAAGTCTTAACTGTGCTCTCTGTTCATTAGCACCCTCGGCTTGCCAAGCAGCCATCCGCAGAGCTGCTGCAGGATTCAGTGACTACAAGCCTCTGAAACCTAATTTTGATTCATAAGCTGAAATCTCTCTAGCACAGCCCTTGTGGAGCTTGAAATCTCTCTGGCTTTCACCTGGTCTTGTGCGTGCCCAGTCAATATTTGGCTGTATTTAGAAGATTTTGCAGACGTTGTCTAGAGGTCGCTTGCTGAAGTGGCTCTGTAGTGTGGGAGTTTGACAAGCAGATTTTTGCATGGTTGTTGTTTGGAAGTTGCTGTTACTCTTCTGCAAAAACTCACTAGTTTTCTGTTTTGCTGTCTAGTACAAATTTTGATATTTGGCTGAATATAATCAAACATCTGCAAGGATTGAATGAACTGCAGTGTTAGGACAAGGAGTAATGGATTCAAACTGAAGGAGGGGAAGTTAGGTTAGATATTAGAAAAAGTTTTTTTACTCTAAAGGTGGTGAGACACTGGCACAGGTTGCCCAGGGATGTGGTGGCTGTCCCAACCCTGGCAGTGTTCACGGCCAGGCTGGATGAGCCTTGAGCAACCTGATCTAGTGAGGACGTGTCCCTGCCCAGGGCAGGGGATTGGGGCTGGATGATCTGTAAGGTCCATTCCAACCCTTAAATTCTATGATTCTATGATCTCTCAAATGAACAATTATCAGAGACACTCGATACTTACTTTTATAAAAGCAGCAGAACTTCTATTTTATGTCTGCTTTACTCTGAAAGATGTTTTTTTGTGGCAAGTGCACTAGAATTAGTCCACTGCAAATTATCCATCTAACAAACCTGAAATATTTTCACAAGTGTAACAGCTTCATCAACATCTTCATGGGAAGATGTTTCAAAATTCACTTAGAGCAGGCTGAAATGCTTCACTTTGATAAGAAAAGGACCTTTAGTTCCAAAAGGGTCAAAATGCTTCATTTCAATTTCAATATGATTTCTTATAATATATGAATTAAATTCAAAGGAAACACAGTGTGAAAACATTTTGACCTTTCTGATGGAAAACATTTTTATGCAGCATAAATGAGGAATGTTTCAACAGAATGTTTGCAGGATTTTAGTTTTCTTCCAAATTCAGAATAAGAAAGAGCTTCAAAAATGTTGATTTTCCTTTTCACATTTTCATGTTTTGAACAAGCTAAATTTTCTCCAACAGCTGCAAATGCTTATTATACTGACATCTATGTCAAGATGTTACTACTTGAGTTTTTCCTGGTGATTAGGACCACGATTGTCTTTAAGATAATATTCATGCTGCATTTACTGGCCTGTAACCATAGCTGGGAATACTTGAGAAAGCTCCATTCTAATAACTGAATTATACCATAGACCTGGGACAGTGAAGATCTCCATAAACACTGGCTGACTAACAGTCATAGAATCATAGAATCATAGAATTTAAGGGTTGGAATGGACCTTACAGGTCATCTAGTCCCAGCCCCCTGCCCTGGGCAGGGACACCTCCTCACTAGATCAGGTTGCTCAAGGCTCATCCAGCCTGGCCTTGAACATCACAGGGTCGGGGCAGCCACCACGTCCCTGGGCAATCTGTGCCAGTGTCTCACCACCCTCACAGTAAAAAAACTTTGTCTAATATCTAACCTAGACTTTCCCTCCTTCAATTTGAACCCATTACCCCTCACCCTATCATTGCAGCTCCTAAGGTAAGTCAGGTAAGGTTAATATTATGTTAATCTAATGGATAGAGAACCTGTTGTGCAAAACAGTCTCATGTCACTCCAGTGTCTGTGCCAGTATTTTGCGTCCTGACTGGGCGAAATTGGAGTGGATACATCATCATGAAGGAACTGACTCTCTGGAGCCAGCCAGCCTTCCCTTCTCTGTTTCCTTAGAGCTTAGACATCAGCACTTGGGAAATCCTTGTATCTTTCTCAAGTACACTGTTATGCAGCACACTGAGAGCTTCCAGTCCTTCTGTAACTACACATTGGTAGGAGAGTTTTTCTCTGGGAGGAATTTGCTAGGTTGAAGGAAATGTAAAGGAGGATTTCATATTAGGATCTCACAGTGCATGGCATTTTTCTGGATGTGGGATGGAGGATTGTACAACAGCTTTGCAGCAAATAGCTGCAAAGTCCTTTTATGCACATGATTTCCAGTCCTGCTCCCTCAGGAGTCACTGATTTACGTCTGTGTTCTCTAAGCTGGATAGAGCAGCACCTTCCTGCTGCTCCTCTCTCTGCTAAACTCCCTACCAAGGATGCTCATCCTAAGGAGAGACTTTCTGATGGGGAAACATGTCTCCTGGCACTTGTGGGATTTAACTAGCTCTAAGCCCTGGACAACCTTTGCCTCTTTGTGCAAATGTGAACTGTGCTACAAACTAATGTAATCTTCTGTATGCATCGTCTATGAATTTTTACCTGTTTTTCCTAGATGAGAATTGGCCAATTTTTAATTTCCCCTATCCAAAATAAGCTCTATTTTAGACCTTAGAGATGCTTGCATTGGATCAGCTGGGGAGGAGTTTGGCAGTAAAAGACTATCCCAAAAATGCCAAATAAAACCAGTCTTTGTTTTGTGCCATTTCCGGACTCTGCAACATTATAATAACAAATCCTGAAACCATATGACAGTAATACAGAGCATCTTTTTATGATAAACATAAGTATTGTCAAGGAGACACGGGAATGAGTAATACATAGCAATCTCCATTCAAAGAGAAAGAAAGAACAACTGTTGGGGGGAAAAAAAAAGTGACATTTTCCCAAATCTCTGCCTATCGGTGGCCATAAAGCAATGAAATTCCAGGACACTGTGAGCTTAGGCACACAGAGAAGTAAATGGGAAAAAATGTTTGGGAAGACAATGTAACATTGTCTCATAATTTACAAACCCCTAATGATTTCCAAAGCTGGTATGGGAGATTTACCCTCCTTTTTTGGCATTCAAATTGACGCAGGGGCTTTTTCTTGCCAACTGGAACATTCTTTAGGTGTTTTTTTTTTCTTCACATGCAGTTCGTTGTGATCCCATGCTCACTATTATTCATAAATTAATTTCTGGCATTGCAGTAAATTCTAGGAAAACCAATAAACCACAAATGCACAGCTAATTCTTTGTCATTTTTCTTTCTTTCTTTCTTTTTTTTTTAAGAAAAAAACCCATTCTGTGGGAAAGGAAAAAAAAGTAGTAAATGTTTGCCGAGGTGCTGGATCCACAGCATGAATTTATGTTTCCAATTGTTCTTCCTAACTTGTCAAAGAAGTTTTATTGCAGTCGACAAGCTTTATTGGGTCTGTTGGGCAGGGCCAGCTTCAGAACGTATCTGAGAGTGAGCCCTGTGTAATACATGGAAACACATTTCCAGTGACTGGTAAAACAGATCCCAAAACTCTGCCTTGGTTTCTGCTCAGTCTTTGCTATGAGATCAACAGGTTTTCTGCCTGGAAAAACTCATCTTTGAGAGAGTCGTGGGATCCTTAACTATTTCATGAAGTAAATATTCACAGCTGCATTCAGCTGAAATTTCAGCCCACCAGACATCTTCATTTCAGAAGCAGAAGGGGTTGGTCACCAAGGGGTACATCTGTGCCTGCACACTGCCCACTGCATGCACTAACATCTGCACAAGCTGCTTTGGGGGAAAAGTGATGCTTCTTACAGCAGCTGTACCAACCAGGCTGTCATGGGCCAGGCAACAGAAGAAAGCATCATTAACAACCAGGGGAGAGCCTGTCACTTACAGCTCATTCCCCAAGACAAAGGAAAATGTGTGTCTAGTCCATTAGGCAACTGAGATGTGAAAATAGCTCCATTTTTCTTGGTGTGATAATACAGATTTAGAGGCTCATTTCCATTAAAATTGCTGGGTTGAAATGTCCACACCAGATCCTTATTATGATTAATCTATATACAGGCAGGTATGTACATACAGTAGCTCTAGCTCATCTATCTGTCTCCTTTGGCCGAGCTGGGTTCAGATTCAAATTTCCTTTGGGAAACAACAGGCAGAGATTGTAAAGTCCTTCCCTGCTTGAAGACTTCCCTCCAGAACTCAGTGGTATTTAGGCACCAGATTCCTCCTGAAATTTGAGGAGGATCTAAGTGCACTGAGGATCTGAGCATCCCAGCTGTAGTTCTAATGAAGCTTCAAGTACTTCAGCTACTTGAATAGTGCTACTTGTGTAGAGATCATAGGAATTTTCCTGGCCATCTGGGAGCTGAGCTCATTCTACTGCAAGTGTTTTCATGCTGCAGCTTGGGAAAGCTTGCATGAACTGCCATGTCCTGCCCTTGAAAACATGGAGGTTCCTTCAGGCTTGATGGGCATTGTTGGCAGAAAGAACAGGTTTAAGGACAGAAGGGATGAATGAACTTTCAGTATCCTTCTCAATGTGGAATAGCCCTGCCTGAAGCTTTCTTACGTGAGCTGACTAGTTTCAGTTCAAGCATTAGAGCAATTAGGAAAATCTTGCTTTTTGCCAACAGGGAATGATTAACATAAAGTTGTTTGGGTTTTTTTAATGCTCTTCTTTCCATGTGAGTCCTGTCAAGACTCAACCAGGCCTGCAACAGCACTAGGAATTACCACTATGCCAGGCAGTGACACTAAGGCAGAGGTAAAACTCCGACCAAGTGTTTTTCTTGGAATTCTTCACCCTGCTCAGAGTGCCAAGTGCATACAGGTGGACTATCCCCAGGTAGGATGTTTGCAGAGGTCTGTGGATTCCTTTCAGCTGAAGGTAAAGAAGAGTAAATAATATACACTACATGTACAAGCCCTCTGGGGTGACACGGGGAAGTTGCTGCTGGGGGAACTGCAACACAGGTCAAGTAGAAGCTGCAGGTTTTTCCTTCTAGCCCTGTGCTGTGTGTGGGCGTGCTGGGGCTTTGCTCTGATGTGATTAGCTCTGTGATAGCTAATGTCTTGAGTCGTAGAGTATGTGGATTCAGTGATGTGCCAGAGTTACAGTTACTTAACAAGATGTAACCCATCAGCTGAGCTCCAGTAATATCCATGTGTGCACTCCTAGCACGCTCCAGCAGCAAAGGAGTGCAGTTTAGTGCTGCTGCCTTTCCCTAAGGTCAGGTGGGATCAAATTATGTCACAAATGATGCCACAAATGATGCTTCCTGAAGCTTGTGTGTGCTGGGCTTGTAGTTCAGCAGAACACAGTAATTTGTGATGTAAATGTATATCTGAGTCTGTTTTGGTTTTGGAGATCATAGAATCATAGAAATTAAGGATTGGAATGGACCTTACAGATCATCTACTCCCAACCCCCCCTGCCATGGGCAGGGACACCTCCTCACTAGATCATGTTGCACAAGACCTCAAGAGATGACTGTGAAAGCTTTTAGAAGGAGACCCCATCTATGAAGGCTCTTATGGAAGAAATGGATGTGAGTGTGATACCAGGAAGACCATGGAAAAACCACACAATTGTGGCTGTGGAGACTGGGCAGGATGACATGGATATACACACCTTACTCTGGAAAATAATCCTTCCTTTCCCCGTCTTTCTCCATCTCATTTCTTGTGCTCCTCAGCCTAAACAGAACAAAATGTGATGGTATCCTGTTCACTCCAGGACTGAGAGCAGTGGGTTAGCCAGAAATGATTAATTTTTCCAGAACACTGCACTGCTCTTTTATAAAACATATTAGTGTTGTTATAAATCAATGAACATGGTTTATAATAGCAATGATGCCCTTGAAATCTGTTAATACTGCAGTCAGTGGTGGTTTGCCAGAGCATTTAGTGCCCTTGGTTTCACCTTGGGCTATTAACTAACAAATCGGTTATTAGCCAGTGGTAATGACCAATTTTCTAGGGATGATTGCTTAAATATTGCCCACCTTGAAAAGAGAATTATTGCTCAACTGAAAACTGAACCCTTATTTTCAACTCGACAGAGCTAATGATCTTATCTGATTTCTTTATCTTCCTCCACCTACTCGAAGGTGGTCCCAGATCATATTACTAGAGAAAGGCTTTGCCTTCTGCCTTCTGTGACTTGAATCCAGGAAAAGTTCCATATTTAATATTTATTCCCTAAGCATCGGTGGATGAAGACAGATGGTAATGAAACCAGTGTTGCTGAAAGTGACCACAATGATAATAGATTCTTTATGATGTCCAGAAATTCTGGACTCTCAGTCTCAGCTTAAATGTAGCATGGCGCCAAGCCCGTCACCTTAAGCTTAGTATTCCTGTCATCTCCCTGACCTGTCTTTAGACCTGATGAGTGCAGCCTGCACTAAAGGCATCAATCTGTCTTTCTTCCCCTATAAATGTTTTAAATACCCAAAGCTGGTCACAAATGACATATTCTGCAAGAAAACCTTTGTGAGGTGGGGGCTGGGAGGCAAACTATCTAGGGTAAAAAAAAAAAAGAGAGAGTATTTACTCTGGAGCTCATTTGATGTATATGTTTGTTAACATGTTTTACATTGGAGGTATATACCTGTGGTTTCTGCTTTCTGCTTCTTGCAGTCATCTCCCAAAAGCAGCATGCATTAAATGTGTTTGGAACTATGAAGCTATCCATTTTTTCCAGGAGAAGCGCAAACAACTACATATGAATTTAGTATATGGAGAGTGGAGTTTTGGTTGTCAACTTTTGAGGATCCCTTAGGACTCACCTAGGTCTGAGGGCCACAGAGTGAATGAAAGGGTTTTGACTAGAAGCTGAATTTACCTCTCTTCTCAGACTAACTCTGCTGGTAAATAAAAACTGCATTTCAAAAGTGGAAAAACCTGTGTGTTGTTGTAACCAAGAAGTAGTTTGGACCTCGTGTGAATGGGGTGAGCTTAGAACAAGAAGCCAGATGAAGAATTTGGGCAGCGCATTTGGGTCCTTGAACTCCTGGGGCCAGAGATGCTCTCTTGCAGCTCACACATGAGCTGTCCTGCAGGGTGCAGTTTCTGCACTATGGTTCCTACCCAGCTGCAGGGCCAGGCCCACCCATGGTAAGGCTAAGAAAGAAGTCCATGATATTCACAGGCATGGAGGGTGTTGTGTGCTTACCTTTCTCTTCCTCCATCAGGAATGTGTAAATGAGAGTTTAAACCTGTGCTATGATACCAGATAGACTTGGCTTCTCCTTGCCTAGAAGTCTCCGACCTGCAGAGACAGCAGTAGCTTAGGAAAAAAGAAAAGCAACTCAAAACAAACAACAGTGTTCCGTGGACAAGCAACTTCTTTGTTTTTATGCTATCTTCCTCTTTTATTTCATTTCATTTATCTTTTCCTTGAAGGGTGAGCTGTGGTAATAGAAGCTGGAGATGCAACTGAACTCAGGAAAATCAATGGCAAAAGTCCATGTGAGTCCTAACAGGTTGAGTTGTACATGTCAAATATTTGAGGAGAAGTGGAGACGAATTCTTATCTAAAATTGGAAAAGCTCATATGCCTATGGAGTAATTTGATGTCTTTGTTCTCTGTGAGTATTGCACCAGCTCGTTTTGTTATGGTTTGACTTGATGCTCTTAAAGGTTTTTTCCAACCTAAATGTTTCTCTGATTCTATTATATAAAATAACAGCATTTGAATCACTACAAAAAGAGTGCAACATGGGTGTGAGAAACTGCATCTTACAGGGCAGCAATGGAAATAAGGCTCACCAAGCAGGGAATGAATCTTCTAAGATGCTGCTGGATAAATAAATAAATAGACTTTCTTTTTTCTTACTTTCCAAACAAGAGCAACATGCAGTGCTCTTCATCTGTCTGAGACAGCAGGAACAGTCTGCTGGGGACATTGGGGAGCATCTTTCTTGCCTCCAGTCTCTGAGCTGCCAGTGTCAGGTCGCTGGTGCTGGGTCTTGTTGAGATTCCCAGTCCAACAGGAGTAAATAATGGATGTTGCACCAGCTGGCTGGTTGGCCTGTAAAATTCTGTTTCTAAACACAGGATAAAAGGAGAGAAAAAACCCCCCATGCTCTCCTGTCCATATTCCTAATACTGCTTCTCTCTAAAGTATATAATGTCACTCCTACCTAGCAGTGTTTTTAAAAGACTTTCTGAGAGTATTAGGCCAAAGCATAGTCATTCTGTATGGTAGGGCAATTATCTGCTGTAGATAAATTAGCTAAGCCACTGCTTTGCACAAGCTAAAACTTGCAGCCTGGTAACCACCAGTCGTGCTCTAAAAATCCAGTACTAACAAACCAGAAGACTTCTCTGGGCTGAGTGCAGGCAGGGTATGAGTGGGAAATGGGTTGTGCAATTGTGTTGCTGCTCCTGTATCACAAGAGCTGAGGTGTGTGCTCAGTATGTGCCCCTCTCTAAAGCAAACTGCCTTCATTCTGCCCTACTGAGAGCTGAGAATGCTTCCCACAGAGGGCAGATTTGTGCCAAACCAGTGGCATTGGAACTGCCCCTCCCTGAACTAAATGTCTTGAGGACAGATGCTTAGGGAGGGACATACAAAGTGACTTACTTGTCCAGCTGGAAATACTTGAAAAATGGCTATATATCAGAAAGTGGATGCTAGACTCTGCTTGAAAACTCACTAAGTGGTGTGAGCCCTCAGAACAGGATCGCTAGGCATTTTGGGAAGCCTAGTGATTGTTGAGCTGTCGAACTTTTGAGTAACTATATGAAACAGGTAAAGCTCAACAATAATTAGGTCTTTGCTTTCAAGGCAGAACATGAAGTCTCAGGAGAGGCACTAAAATTTGGCATGACGAAGTGCAAAACAAATTAAATCATGGTCATGCAGTTGAAATTCCCTCCTTTCAGTAACCCACAGTACACACAAATGCACCTTAACTTGCAAAATTTATTGCCACCAGCAATTGCAAACAGCAATATTGCCATAGCCTCAAGAAACAGTGATTTTATTTCTGCTTTCAACTGACTTCTTGCAAGTCTTTATGGCACTTTCTATGTGCCCCAAGCCCAAAAGAATAAATTAGCCCAGTAGGTCAGTAGAGAAAAGGTTAACACTATTCCTCTGGGAAGAGAGTCTGCTCACAGCTGAGTGGAGGGATGGGGCAGCTGTAGGGCCTTATCTGCCTGATGCAGATGAGACTCTTTGAGAGAGAAACAGCTTAAAAAAAAGAAGAAAAGAGGTCAGGGGCTTTGTCAGAACTCTTTTCCTACGGTGAGCATTTTCTTTCTCGTTCTGCTTTTACTTGCCTTTCCTCGAGGTATCTCTAAGATGCTTTTAACGGGTAGGAAGAAGCACTAGGGGCTGTGATTAGGATGCTGCAAACCTTTGTTCTGAAAGTCCTCTGCAGAGCACAGAGAGAGAATTTACCCTCACTCTTTTTTATCTGAGGGTTGGCTGCATTTGTTTAGGGATTTTGGGTAGGTGGGAGCTCTCACCCAAGGGCAGGTTGACCTCTTAAGAGCCATGGGCTGCAGTAATTTCTGCATGGGAACCGCAGGCTTGGAGCTTTCCGAAAGTTTCTGACTTGCCATATGGGGTGTAAACAGCACACGGGCAGTGAGGTTGTCCAAGAAATCCTGGACATATGGTATTCTGTGATGTGGTATGTTCTCTGTTACTGGAAACTTTTCTATTGCTATTGGATTGCTTTCTAAAAGATAGTTGAATTCATCTGCAGCTATTGGACTCAGTGTGGAATTTAATTTAGAGAAGGCCTTGGCCTGTGTTGTGCAGGAGGCTAGATTGGGTGATCAGTAGTACCTTCTGGCCTAAAATCACAGCTGCCTAAATCTATAAGTTATCTAGTTAAAAGTTGGTTTTGGCTTTTACAATGGCCAGGTTGCCCCCAGCAGCGTGATTTTTCTAAGCCTTATCTAGAAAAGGCTGCCAAAAACTTCTGCTACAAGGAGCACAGGCATGTACGCAGTGTGCTATACGTCTGCTCTGTATATTTGTGGTGAGCAAAATATAAATCTTTCCAGTAAAAGAACTCAGAAGAACTCTGTTTGCCAAGTTACTTTCCTCCTTGGCTGGGAGTTTAAGGGAACTTCTTTTTTTTGTGTGTCGTTTAAGTGAGAAAACAATTGAATAGAGTCTGTAGTTGTGTGACCCCAGTTCTCCGAGGCACATGCTCCCACCACCCTGGGTTTTGCAAAGCCTCACAGGGAAAATCAGGAGCAAAAAGTTCAAGTCTTAGGGCTTATCTGAGCAGGAAGTTCGTACAGAATAAGTTTGGGGCTATGTTTTAGGCACTGTAACTGTTCTGCGTTAAATCCCAGAGCGGATGTTCTTCTGTACTAAAGTGCCTTTGTGCAACTTGGGTTGATCCACTTTCCAAGTGGATTAATTTAAACTGCAGAAAAGGCACTTGTGGCTTAGGAGTTTGTGAAATGGCTACTGTGCTTTAAATTTTAATCCTCATTTATTTTGTGCTCCTTTGCTATAAGGTCAAATCTTTACTAGAACAGCATCGACACTTGCTTAGAGTAGCTGCAGAGAACCATATTGCATTTTTTCCTCTTTAGGAAGGCCAGAATAGAGTTGATACATTATTCTCTTTTAGTAGAACAGACAGTGAGACATTTCAGGGTTCCTAGGATTCAAAATACCCTGCCTTGCAGGCAACATCTGTTAAGGTCTTGATGGGAACATCCACCTGAATGACACTTACAGAAAATATCCATAAGTCTGAAAAAACAAATTTGTAAAATTGTTCTGTTTTTAAACCCAGTAAATGTTAATTACAGCCATGTCAGGCATGTGGCCTGTCTTGGAGAAGCTCTGGCTTAAGCAGTGCAAGTGCAAAGCTGGGAAGGATCCTTACAATATCATATCTGGAATAACTTTCCTGATTGTAGAGTGGAAGTTGAAGGTGCAAGTGACCTATTAGATGACATTTTCTTCAACAGGGTGGTAAAGTTAATCCTTCTGGTATTCCACATGTTGAATTATCTTTATTTATTGTAAAAATCTTCCAGGCAATGGACATCCCAGTAGTGTTAACTGAGGTGTGCATTGAAAGTTGACCAGTATTAAAGGCTGCCAGGAAGTTGGGTGATACACTCCTCAGATGCTTCAGCACATCTGTGCCTACCTGCAAGACAGTTGTTTTTGAGTGAACACCAGTAATGAAGGCTCAGTTATCCCTACCTGCATCAGGTTTCATCTAGCTGAGATTCTTCTGCTTTCTGCTGTGTAGTGTTAAGTTTTGATGCATGTCCAATGCCATAGCAGAGACACCGGAGATCAGAACTTAAAGAGCAGATCCAGAAAGACACAAGCACCAGAATGACATGAACATCTGGAAATTCCATTAGGAGTGTGGATTCCCAGATGGTGTTGGGGGGAGGTGGGGGTGGAAACTGGGCTGCAGACGCCAGACGGTCTCACCTCGCCTTGGCTGCTTGGAGAGAAAGGAGATGGAGGGGTCAGTAGCAATAGAAAAACAATGAGGAAGGAAGATCTACTGAAGCTTGTCTCCGTTCTCTCACCTCTTTCCACTGCCTTCCCCTGCCTTGGCCAAGTTGCCTGATGAATTTTCCTACTCTCACCTCTTAGCTTTTCTCTTTGAAGTCATGCTGTGCTCTGCTCCCAGGTGGCTTCTCCTGTGCCCCTGTGCTTCCCCTCTGTCAAGCACATCATTAAAACTCATTCCTTCCAAAAAGTAATTTATACACTCATAACACTCCACATTAAATATCTGGGGATTTTCAAAGGGAAACAGTAGAAATCATTTCCAAACATGCTAACTTTGCTAACATTTCTAGTTCTACTGTTCTCCCTCCCCTTCCCTCATGTTTCTATTGGTTTTACTCAGATTCAAGGATACCAGCCCCAAGGTGACACTTATTTCTTAAGAGCCTGGGAGACTGAAAAAGATTATATTCAAGTAAATATGATACATTGCTCATTTACAACAGCTAATGAACTGATGAAACCGCCAGGTAGAGTTTTGTCTTAACAACCTGACTTGAGAACAGATTTTGATCTCCTCCTTCAGTGCTGAAGGCTATTTTTTTCTCTCAGTAACCATGCCAGTACATTCTGCAAAAGGCAGCACATCCTATCCTTTGTGTTAATAGGGAGCCCACTGTTTCTGTAAAGAACTTTCTAAAAAGCCAAGAAGAGGTAAACAGTGAACTCGGCTTCCTCTGGTGTTACTTTCTTCTCCACCTGTCTATATAGATTCTAACATGCTACTTGTATTATGTAGGTCATGAATAATAAAGTGGTTTGGCTGGAACTAAACAAAAGTAACAGGTAGGAGAGTTAGGTTTGCAGACACTTGCAATTTTTTTCACAGCACAGATTACCAACAAAACCATCAATACTCTTGTAGAGCTTGTGGAGTGCCAGAACCTTAAACTCTATTTGCTATATGGCTGTGCTGTTAGGGTAAAATTTTCAGTGATGTCAGATGACAAAAACCTTCACACTGACACATGATAGTAGTGGTTGTTATCTTTTATCATAACCTTGGTGCTGATCTGTACCTTTGCCCATTGCTTGAACTGACAGTAGCCCTTCACCTTCCCATAGCCTAGGAAACCTCTGCTAGTTTACTTAATACTTTTCCCTCTAGTGTCCTTTTGTGGTGGTCTCCCTAAAGGTAAAGGTGAAACACATCAAATAAAATACTCTTGCAGCAGTACTGGTTCAGCCAGGGAGGGAGCAGTAATGAAAATAGCATGAAAACACCTGATTATGTTTCCAGCTCTGTTTGGCAGGTCAAAAGACTTTGGGGGAAAGACAGAGAGACACCAAACACTGTAGTGAATTTGAGCTACATAATAATAGAGTATTCATTAGTCATTAAAAGTAATTAATACTTTTAATAATAGACTGAATTGGCAAATAGTTCCAAAGTGGGCAGATATGGAGCAGTTGCATTACTTCCATTCTAAACAGAAGACAAAACAACCACAAGTGTAACCAAGCAATAATATTCTATTTTATAGTCTCTGGCAATAAGTTAATAATGGCTCTGTGGTGTTAAGGGCTCAGGACAATTTTAAAGGAATTTGATATTTTGGTCATCCAGGGAACCATTTTTAAAGTGAGGCTGGCCTGATCCACATGAGGAAGCCCTGAAATCATAGAAGTTGACCTGCAACAAAACCCAAAAAACCAACCAAACAAAAAAGGCTTTTTGATTCTATCCTAAACATTTGGCTGTAAATCACCACCAGCTTTAGAACACATTTAAAAAAATGTGACGTTATTTGACATTTTCTTAGCAGTGAAGCAGAAAGCTCTAGCTCCTGGATCATACAGATTTAGTTTAAAGTGAAAGTACAGTAAGTTACCCAGTCCCTTTCATGATTATATCAACAGCACTTTCTGCTGGCTGACACTTCAGGCTTGTTTTAAGTCATTAGACCAAAGCAGACATGCTTCCCTTCGCCTTTTTTTCCTCTCTTGTAATTTCTGAATTGATCAATTATAGGAGATTTTGAGAAAGTACTCCTGAAAACCAAACAGAAGACAGACAGTTGAAGTGCCAACTGACAGATCACCATTATTAAAAACAAAATGGTGTTTTATGACTTTGGAATAAACAGATTTACTGATTTGAAAACTGTCTCTCTTGCTCCTTGCTCTTTTCTTCACAGCTGCAATTTGTGAGAAGAAGCTGTCCAGCTGCATTTCAGGGATACAAGAGAAAGCAGCTTCTGTGTGAAAATTAGAAATAGATTTCAATTTTCTTGCTGCTGTTGTAACTAAACAGCCTGTTAACCTATTTAAATAGGAGAACATACTGTGTACTCCTGGTCTAGAATACATCAAAAGTAATGTGATTATGTCTGTTTTGATACAGCCCTATCTTGCTGCTACCTAGATGCTTTTACATGAATGATACATGGAATTAGTTCCACGTTTCTTCTCTTACAATTAGCATATTAATGTACCAGACAGATAATGCTAAAAGCCTGTGGATGCTGGAGCACACACAGTGCCTTCTTCATGGAGCTCCAGCACTCAGCCCCTGTGAGTCCTCAGGAATGTACATGTTCCCTGCTTGTCCTGAGAGCAGCCCTGACCTATGGACCACAGCTGAGATACTTTAGGCACTTATTTACTTTGTTGGCCTCAGAAATTCCATGAAAAAAAAAAAAAAGAAGAAAAGGCTCAGTGTCAGGCTGCCCACAATGGGGCCTTTGCTTTTCCTATGGATATGTGTGGATGTGTTTACGTGTGCATGTCATGGCTATGTGCATTCCTTGATGTGTGCAGGGACAGACAAGGAGATTTCTAAACACCCAGTGCTCACACACAGAGCTTTGCTAGATACCTATCTGTATGTTTACACCTATGCATACAGTCCGCACGTACACACATGTATTTCCATGTTTGTAGATGTAATGTCAGGTTCAGTCTCCCATGACTTTCCACGTCAGGGATCCAGCACGGCTAGTGAAAGTTCCTAATCTTTAGTCTATCTTGGTGAAACACTAATGAACTTGTAAAAACAGGAAGCAGTGGAAAACAAATGAATTTCAGCTGGTGTTTGAAGAGCTGTCAGATCTCCTGGCTGAAATGTTTCAGAGGAACATCTTTCTGATAAAACCTCTGAGAAAAGTGGAGGAGTTTCAGAAGAGTGATTGGAAAAACAGGATGCCGACTGGCAGGCTTTGCTAATGCTTTGCATCTGTAAAGACTCCAGCAACTGAACACAGCATTAGCTATGTGAGAGCCACGGAACTAGGGAAAGTTATTACATCTGAGCGTGATGGGAAGAAGGGGGAAGGGAAAAAAAAGCAGGCTGCTCCCTTTATGCGTCTTGAAGTTTGCAGTTTTTTTGAGCCTTTGACATTTTTCATTCCATCTCCTTCGCTGTCAGCACGCAGACCTAATTCTAGCACTGATGAACAATGCTGCTTTGCTGTCCAATATCAGCTTTCCTCTGAGGCTCTGCAAACATTTCACAAACATTAAGGAAGATTTGCAATACCAGCATGAGACAAAGCTAGGACCTGCTGGCTTCACATAGGATGCTGTAGTGTCTGCACCTTCTTCGCAGATGTTATCCTCATTTTACAGTGGCTTATATCATGGGATTGCAAGATCCTTGAGTTTCTACTGATTTCTCCTTTTCTCCATTCCAGGGTTTCTGTGACTGTTAAACTGACCTTCTGGTGCTGGCAACTGTTTTGGGGGGCTGCTTCTTCCACTGCCTAAGACAGGAGTCTGTCACTTTTTATCTTAACTCCTGCTTGACTCATGTTCTTGGAAATTAGGGTGTGGGAGTAAGACTGGAGCGGGGCCCACACAGATACAGGAGCTCAAGGAAATTCTTGGTTCTTTCAGTCTGGATGTAGCCATGCCTTTGAAAGCTAGGAATTGGGTCCTTATAACCAGAAGAGTGTTAAAAATGTAGAGTGAAGTGATTTGACAACAAATGTGAAGCAAAATGTAGCAAAACTATTGATTACATAGAACCAATCCTGGTTCTGTGGCTTTGCCTACATCCTTTCAGTTCTTTTGCTGGAGTTGTCCCTCTGAGCTGAATTACCATCCAAGGGACACCTGTGAGAGAAGGAGCCTGTCTGTAGGGTCTCTAATACAATCTGCCAGCCTCACAACATACAACTTGGTGTATTTTCCCTCCTGCAGTCACTTGTTTCTTTGCATTTAATCAGTGTAATTCAGCAAAACACATACGAGCTTTCCTTACTCAGCACTGAAACTTGTGTCTGCAAAAAATCTGCTGTGTCTTCATAGAATGACTCTGAGGATATTTGAAGTCACTGCACCCAGCGTGTCGTGGTGGAGCTGAGAACTGCCTTTGGATGTGTTTCTCGGGCTGTCACAGCCCTCCTTGGGAGAGTGACTCTGAAGGCTTTAGGCTTTGTTTATGCCTAACCAATTTCTAACATCCGAGTCACAGCAGCAGAACTGCAATTCCAAACATCCTGATCTCCAGAAGAGGATCTAACAGTGGTCCCAAGACAGCCAAGGACGAAGCAGCAACTGAAGCAATGTAAACAGTAATACATCTTTAAAACAACAAGATGCAGAAAAATATCTAACAAAGCTGGTCCTCATTAAACCCTTTCTCAGCTGTCTCTTGCAGCCATTCCCACTGCTGCTTCAGTGCGTCCTAGTTCCGTCTGCTCCTACAGCCCTTCCCTGGAAGGCAGATGCTTTTGTGGGTGAAACATCAGGCTGGGAGTTGGGAGACTTAATTTTGCTACTGAGTTGGGCAAAAGCAGTGTCACGTTTCCCTTTTCAGCGCCTGCCCTGTGATTCTTACCACCCCTAACTCCCAAAGGTCTGAGTTCATGCTCAGTTTCATGTACCCGACTCACAGCAGCTGCAGTTGGTGAGTTTCCATGTGCATGGAAGGTGTTAGGAGGGTCACAGGAGCAGACTGAAAGTGGATCTTCCAGGCAAAAGCTCTCTTTGAGAAGAATATTCAGGGCATAGCTCAAAAAGTCGCTGCTCTCCCTTCTGAATGTCAAGCAGTGTTTACATAGATATAAAAATATTTTGCAATCACATAAAAATATCTACTTAATTTCTGTATTCTGTGCTCCTTCTGTAGCTAATTAATCATCATGATATCCTGTGAAAAATGTAATTATCTCAGTTGTCGTTGTCCCATTTCACAGGCAGGAAATCCCTGGGGATACCTTGCTGCATTGTACCAGTGTTTTGTTGATCTCAGGAAGCTTGTGTGTCTCTAAAGCAAGAGACAAGATCTAAAAATCCTACCTTAGTTCTGGAAGGAAATATATGAGGAAATATATCACATGTTTTCACTTACAGGGAAAAAGAACTATTTTCATGTTTCTAACTTAATGCTTAACTTGTCTGTTTGTTACTTTGCTTTATCTGCTTCATCTTTTTGAGGCAACTGAGGGCAAGGTCTGCTGCCTGTTAGCTGATTACATAGTGTTCAAACACCCACTCGAGCCCTGGAAGGCCCTTCACCTTCTGCATTATCTATTATTTTTGACTGGAAAATACTTTGGTGTGGTAGGATGTTTTGTTTGTTTGTTTAATTTATGTGATCACTGGGCTGTCTAAAAGAGTTGCCATAATGAAGAGTTGCATTCTTCTGCATTTTGATGGTAAAGAGTCCACTTCTATGAGACACACTTTAACTGGCCAAAAATAAGCTAGACCATGCTGTAGAAAGGTGATAGAGATGTCCAGTCACAGCTGTAACTAATGTGTGTTTCTAACAGGAGTCAATGCAGAAATGGAAATTTGGAACAGTGTGAAATCTTATGTTTCTTGGTCTGAGATTCTAGACATCTGAGTTTAGAAAGCATTTTAATTTTGGAACCCAGTTATTCAGTATCTGTCACACACATCCAGCCTCACACTATCACATTTGTTAGTCTTGTCTAATGGCAGCTTTGACTGGAGATCAGATCTTGAATGAGAAGGACTTTGTGCTCAGGTGTCTGTGAGGTTGTGTCCCTTGATGTTGGCTTCAACCTCATCTTAACTGCTGGTTCCCACTGAGCTCAGGCTCTCACAAATGGCCATGGGATGTGTGACATTGACTCTGCAAATCTGTTTCACTGTGAAATCCTCTCTTTTTCTGGGATTGAGGCCTTGAGAATTCTCTCCATCCGAAAAAATAATTTGCCAGATGTCTTAATAAGCTCTGTGCGTTGATGGCTCTATATCAGGAGGGTTTTAAGGCAGCGGATGTTTATTTTTGGCAGCTTCTGTCATTTAACAATTTTCCCGCTCCAAATACCCTCCAGAAAACTGTGAAGTGTATCTTCTTCCCATCTTTCAAATTCAGAGATGAGCCTCAGCTCTGGGTCCAGTCTATATATTTGGCCCAATTCCAAACAGTCTGAACATGGCAGATCTGGGGAAAGTTCCACTCTGTGTGTAAAACCATGCAGGTTACAGAATCTTTGGGTCTGCTATTTTGCTCTTCTTCATTATGGATTTAAAGGTTTAGCCCATATTTCTATTATTTAAAAAGCATCTATGTGTGTACATAACAGGAAAGAGAAATGGAACATCAACTTGAAAATCCTCCAGTTCTAATAAGGGAAACAGCTTTCTCATAGGTTCCCACATCATCAGTCAGCTCATCACATGCATGCTGCTGCAAGACATTTTTCTTGTAATGAATTGAATAATCACATCTGTTTCTCAAGCTTGAGAAAAGTTTAAAAAGTCATTAACATTCTCCCGTTTCCATCATTGGCAGAATCTGCTGCTGCTTCTTTTTTTTTTAAATCAGCATCTCACAGTGTGGACACGTGTGTGTGTGAAAAAATTGTCTCTGTGTGTGCATGTGTGTGCATGTGTGTGCCTGCGGCTCAAGTGAGTGTATGTGTTTGTGTACAGTTCCACACAGACAGACAGCACCATCTCTGCACACACACACAGTCACCACCTGCAGGCATGGACACAGGGATCAGTCACAGCGTCATAGAATATCCTGAGCTGGAAGGGGCCCACATAAATCATCGAAGTCCTATTCCTGGTCCTGCACAGGGCATCCTCAACAATCCCACCATGTGCCTGCTAGTGTTGTTCAAACTATTCCTGAGCTCTGTCAGGCTTGGGGCTGTGATCACTGCCCTGGGGAGCTGTTCCAGTGCCCAAACACCCTCTGCAGGAAGAACCTTTTCCTAATACCCAGCCTAAACCTCCCCTGACACAGCTCCATACTGTTCCCTCGGGTGCTGTCGGTGGTTACACAGAGCAGAGATCAGTGCCTGCCCCTCTGCTGCCCCTCATGAGGGAGCTGCATACAGTGATGAGGTCTCCTCTCAGTCTCCTCCAGGCTGAACAAACCAAGTGACCTCAGATGCTCCTCATGTGGCTTCCCCTCTAGACCCTTCACCATCTCCATAGCCTCCTTTGGACCCTCTCAAATGTCTTAATATCTCTCTCATGTTGTGGTGCCCAAAACTGCCCCCAGGATTTGAGGTGAGGCCACACCAGTGCAGAGCAGAGCAGGACATCCCCTCCCTCGCCCGCTAGAGATGCTGTGCCTAATGCCCCCCAGGACACAATGTCCCTCCTGGCTGCCAGGGCACACTGCTCACCCAAATTCAACTTGCCATCGACCAGGACCCCCCAGGCCTCTTTCCACGGGGCTGTTCTGCAGCCTCTCATTCCCCAGTCTGTCCATACATCCAGGGTTGCCCCATCCCAGGTGCAGAATCCAGCACTTGTTTCAACTCCATTCGGTTGGTGATTTCCCAGACCCCTAATTCGTCTGGGTGTCTTCTGCCTGCAAAGAACGGGCTCTGGGCACAGCAGTGTGTGCACACACCTGCTCTTCTCCCATAGTTCTGACCCTTTCCATCACGACCACGCACAAAACTTCCCATGTGGCTGCGATCTGCTCCCAGGCACATACAGGCAGGAGACACGAGAGGGCAGACGTCCCCTCTGCTGCCTCGCTCGCTGCTATTGTTATGTTTATGCAAACAGCCTTTGACATAATAGCTTTGAAACAGTTGAAAATTGGATTGTGCCTTTAGGCCAAACATTCAGACCACCACCTTGGCTATATTCATCTGCCACAGTAAATTGGGTTCAGCCTTGGCTCCACACACTGTATTTCAGGGAAGGATTACAGCTTGGCAATAACTTTTGTACAGGAAAGACAAATGCAAACTCCTGGCAGAAATATTGGAACTGTTTTGTTGTGCAACCCCCTATCTGGAGGAATACAGATTGTGCTGAGAATTTCTTTGGACATCCAAGGAGCAAATAAAACAAATTCTCGGGCTGGAATCTCCATTCCTTTCTTTCTCAGCTTCTTAATGCAATCTAATTATGGTTTAACCTCCTGAAATAAATACCTAATAAAAGATGAACCTATTAGAAGAGTAAATTTACTGCCCACTAGTTAGTAGAAATTCTTGCCGTGCTCCCTTTAAGTGATAATGTTATTGGGATAGAACATTGTTTGACTGGTTAATGGTCCTCCTACTGCAAGACAGATTATATGGAAAATAAAAGTCAAAGCACAGCCAGTCACAGTATTAAAGCCCATGGTTAAAAACACTTTTAACATAAAAAGATGTATTGAAAAGAAGTAAGAAGACAGCATCCCCTCCAACTGGGGTTCAGCAAGAATCTAAGCTGTGGGCTGAAAGGGAGACTATGTTCCCTGGATTCACTGCAGTCAGTGCACAATTAATTTTCTACAGGCTGCATTGCAATTCTGTTGCACCTTTAAGAAACTGAAGGTTTATTTGGGCCTAATCCCAGAGGCAATGTGCTAGTTTCAACCTTTTCCAACTCATCCTAGCAGATGTGATGTATCCATGGAATTTGGGGCTGTATGCTGCTTTCTATGTCCAAGAAGGGTGGAGATCCAAGTGGGAAGGAGGAGATGGTGGCAAATCTCTGTGTACTGGCAGGAGGGATTTGAAGGTGAGGTTGGGGTGGGAGCAAGGTGAAGGCTCGGGAGAGAAGAAAAGCGGCAATTCCTCTGGCACTCTTCCCCGCTGCATCTCTAGTTTCCATCGTGGTGCTGGCCCATCAGCGGATTAATGAGGCCATTGACTTTGCCAGGGGTGGAGAATATAAATAAAAGCAATTTCCTGGCCTAGCTCCCACTGAAATCTAATCCAGTGGGAAGAGAAAGGCTCTTGTCTTAAGATGAAGGCTTTTTTAACTCGGGTGGTACTTGAGCTGCTGATAACTTTATTGTGAGAGCAAGATTTTTTTTCAAAATATATGTTGGGCTTTCTGAATTCACGCAGGCTTGCACACCAGCTACTTCTGGTGTGCAAATGAAGTGACATGTATGTTG
>NW_008682324.1:53356-66113 GCF_000695815.1 Acanthisitta chloris
AAACACATTTATGAGTACCTAAATGTTTCCCAGGATGGAATTTGCCCAGATCTTGTTACACTGTACCTGTGGAGGTCTCCCAGTCAGATGATATTAACTCACCTGTATTCATTGCATATACTAATATCTCATCCCCCGCTTTTAAGTCTACAGAATACAGCAAGAATTTTGCTTGCTTAACTCTGCTTCTGAATGAAGCAGTCCCTTTATGTGAGTACCTAAATGTTTCCCAGGATGGAATTTGCCCAGATCTTGTTACACTGTACCTGTGGAGGTCTCCCAGTCAGATGATATTAACTCACCTGTATTCATTGCATATACTAATATCTCATCCCCCGCTTTTAAGTCTACAGAATACAGCAAGAATTTTGCTTGCTTAACTCTGCTTCTGAATGAAGCAGTCCCTTTATGTTAGCATTGAAGGCAGTAGCTACACTTAAATACGAAGTAAAGCAAACATGAGAAATTCAGCTCTGTGCATCCCCCATCAGCTGTGATGGACCAAATTCTGAAAGAAACCCCCCTATGTTCATATTCTCAACAAGGACTCTGACCACCTGCCCTGGCATAAGTAGCCTCCAGTACCTTCCACTGTCAAGAGACAGCGGCTGAACTGGAGTGGGACAGCAGAGGCATTACATATGCTCTGTTATAAGAAGAATAATGTCAGAATTAGCCCACTTGACTTTCTTTCTTTTTTTCCTAGTCTGCTCAGTCACACTCTGCTGTCTTAAGCAATTTGGTTTTGCCTGTGGGCAAAATATTTGGTGCTGGCCTCTGCCAGAAAACAGAAGTCACTAGCTCAAAATGGATAGGAAGTCACACATAATAAGAGAATCATATATTTCCATAGTACTATGAGGAAGTTTTGCTGCTTGAAAAAATGCTTGTTTCACAAAAAGCAATTAATTTTTTTTCTGTCTTCAGCTGTTTCCCCCGGAAAGGAAAAATAATCTCACTAGATGTCTTCAGTGTGGTCCCCCCTATTTATTAGGCCTCTCACCCTGAATAGAGCAGTGTTTTTATGGACAAAACTGAGTGAGCTGGCTGAGTTTTGCTGTAGCAGACTCTGATGTGGTAAGGCTCTTTGTCATATATCACAGTCAGAAGTCATTTATTATCCTGCTTTCCTTTGGGAAGAGACTGGGGCAAAAGATCCAAATTCTACCTTTCCTTTTCCTCAAGTGTGTGTTTTATAATCATCACTTATTAGCAGGATTATGGTAGCATCTAGGTAATCTTGCCAGGATCGGGGCATTATTATGATGAACAATGACAGAAGTCTATTCATTAGAGTCCAGAGAAATTGTTTTGCTTGGCTGTAAAAGCACTTGGGCCAAGGAGGTCAGACAGCTTTATTCAAAGTCTTCTGCCTGTGGTACCAACTCTCGTGATATTATCAAAGTCTCCCTCCATCCTGGGCTTTTCAGTGAGCAGCACCTCCTGCTGTCATGTGAGTCCACAAGAAGCTCAGCCTTCATTAAACGAGAGAGATGATTCAAGCCCTGTTGATTTCAAGTGAAAAGTCTGAAAAAATATGGGAAGCAGAAGGCAAATAATTACCCTCTTGAGATATATATAGCTAATACATATATTTATTCATTTTTAAAATTCTTTTGAAGGTCAACTTTCTTGGATCCTGACTCATCTCAGACAGGGCAGGAAGGGACCTTGGAAGTCCTTAGCCCCACGTTTTTCAACCTGCAAGCCTGTGCTCCCTAGTGCCAGTGTAGAGCAGGAAGGCAGGTGTGAAACACCTCTTTGTGTGACTCTTGGCCCTGCCAAGGCATGAAGGATCCCTCAGAATTTGAGGGAGGCAGAAAGAGACTTTCTTGGATCCTGACTCATCTCAGACAGGGCAGGAAGGGACCTTGGAAGTCCTTAGCCCCACGTTTTTCAACCTGCAAGCCTGTGCTCCCTAGTGCCAGTGTAGAGCAGGAAGGCAGGTGTGAAACACCTCTTTGTGTGACTCTTGGCCCTGCCAAGGCATGAAGGATCCCTCAGAATTTGAGGGAGGCAGAAAGAGAAGACTTCATAAAGTGAGGCTCTGTTTCAGTCCACCCTACTTGTTCGAAAGGATGGCTATTCCCTTTTCATTTAGAGGGTAAGAAGTTGGGAGCCAAGAATAAGTAGGAGAGAGGTTATGATAAAAATACATCTTTCCTCTTTCTCAAGATTGTCCTCCCCACAGCCAAACACACATGAATGCCACTAAGTGTATCTCATTTATCCTTGGTTTCTCCTTTCCCCTGTCTAGCCCCTTTGTCTCCTGTCTCTATGACTTGTCAGATATATTTACCCATCCAGGCTCCCAAGCTTTTGCCCAACTCTAGCAATGCTTAAAATGCTTGTTTTCAGGAAAGCACTACTTAGAGCAGAGAGGAGGAGGATCTGGACTAGGAGTAACCCAAAGAAAGCAACTCCCTTCACTGGAGTTTTTCTGATAGCCCCAGTTTCAGTTTTGTTCCCTTTGGGTACTTTCAGATAGAATCTTTTCTGCCAATGGAATCCCCAAAACAGAGGAAACCCTGAATTCTCTTTTTTTTTTAAATTGTCCCTTTGAGCCACAAATGCTGATAGCCCTGAGGCCCTAACTGATGGGCAGAACTTGCTGCAATACAGATTGCCCCACTCACAGGAAACCAAAATTGTTGAAAAAGATGCTGGAATAGAACTCAGGAATGAGAAGGCTTTCCGTGGACTGGAAATGCCAGTTCTCAGTCTGTTTAGCTCTTGGAAGACTTTGAAGCATTTAGGTTGATGTTTTTGGTTTTAGAAACAAAACAGCTGCCTGGTCTCCTGAGCCTGTGCCAGGAGTCCCCCACTCCCAGGAACCTTTTTGTGCTGTCTCCACATTATTTTCCAACAGAAAACTATTTTACAGGAGAATTTCCATCCATTTTTTTCTGGGAACCTCTTCTTGGTCCCAACAAGCCTGATGCTACCAGGGAAATCCCAGATTCCATTTTGAGCTCTGCTTAGTTGTAATTCCTTCTTGCTTGGCCCTTTGCCTTGATGGCCCAAACTATATGTGAAGCCTTGCTGTCTGAGTAAATGCTTCCAGGTTTCAGGGTCTTCCTTCCTGTTCTGAGAGCCTGTGAGAAGAACTTTCAGTCCTGTTCTTTCAGACAAAGATTTTTTCTTTCCTCTTCCCTTCCCTTTACAATTAATTAGCTAATAATTTCGCTACTGATCCATTCTTCATTAAAAAAGCTGAATCCCTTTTGTTAGATCTGGTCGGAACAAAGGTAGGAGAATTTATGTCTTAATTTTAGTTCATTATGGCAGAGAGCATCCCACCCCATCACTCTCCCTCTCCCCCTCCCCTTTCAAGCCCTCCCTCTTCCTTTAGAGGATCAGTTATCACTTTGCCCCTAAACTCCTCACATTCTGCAGAGGCATTGGAGGAGCCTTCACTGCCCTTTATCTTCCGCTGCCTCATTAAGAGAAATGAACCTGAGTCTGAGAGAAATGACACAAGGGAAATAAAAATATAATCCCTTGGTGCCACCTATAATGAATTGTTATGAAAACCATGAAAATATCTGTCTGCAGATATTGTTCTTTGATTTGAAGTCAGTGTTGTAAGCGGTAATTTTTGTCATTAAAGCTGTTAATCTGCGCAGCGTTCCTCATAAGTTTTTATGAAGAAAAACAGCCCTGCTGCCTACATGCTCATGCAGGGAGCTTCTGAGCAGTGCTACACGAACAGGGTGCCTTTGAATAATTATCTTTAATTATAGCCAAGGTGGCTGTCTGTCTCAGAGATGGGACTGTTTCATGGCAGCCTGCTGTCCACTGTCGTGATGGTTCGGAATGAACTGGTTCATCTGAACCTCACTGACACGTTAGTCCCCCAACTGGCTGATGGAGGGGTTTGGACATATCCTGAAGCACTAAGCTCTGTGTGTGTGTGCAATTAGCTGCAGTGATTGCCTCAACCATATGCTTTTGCATTTGGGATGGGACCGTAAGGAATCATTGCATCCTAAGCAAAGCTATGGTGAGCAGAGGAATTCTAGGTTTATTCTTTTTTGTCCTTCCCCACAGTCACAGAGGTGACTTCCTTCCTGCAATCCATCTTCAGCCTTTCTTGAGTGGGATACTCTTTTGCCACATCTGAGTGCTTCCCTGAGATCCCAGATAACTGCTTTTCATGATGTGCATGCCCAGACAGGGCAGAGGGGTTCCCTCAGCCTCCTTCATCGATGCACTGAGACTATTGTATGCACTTCCAGTGCATTCACTGTGTCTGCACTCCATTATCCCAAGGATTCAACTCTAGAAAGAAAACACTGATGTTGGGGAGGGAAGAAAGCTTGGCAGTCTGCTGGTGTTTAGATTGCTCTGGTTGAAAGGAGTTATGGGCATATCAGACAAGAGGAAATGGCCTCAAGTTGTACCAGGGAAGGTTTAGATTGGATATTAGCAAAAATGTCTTCACTAGAAGGTTTGTCAAGCACTGGCAGAGGCTGCCTATCTCTGGAGGTTTTTAGAAGACATGTAGATGCAGCACTTAGGGACATGGTTTAGTGGTGGACTTGGCAGTACTGGGTTAGTGGTTGGATTTGATGATCTTAAAGACCTTTTCAGACCTAGTTGACTCAAAGATTCTAAGAGGAAAATCAGGCTTCAGAGGACTTTTTGCACCTCACTCACAGAATTATCTCCTTGCTGAAAATGATAATATGAACCTGCAGTCTGATCTTATAAGGACTTCCTTATTCCCATCAGAAATTAGGTAGGGTCTCAGTGCTGATTTACACTAGGCAAATATTTGGCTTAATGACTTGACTTCCTGGATCTGGGCACAACCACAGACACTCCCCTCCCTGCAAACATTTAGGTTCCCATTTGTGGAAAAGATGAAGGCTGAAACTGATCTCCACCGACTTTGCAGAAAGGGCATTGTGAAGTGCATGAGAATAGAGGCAACTTCAGAGACTTAAAAATAGAAATAAAAGACCAAGAAAGAGAATGAGTTAATAAATCTTTCAAGACACCAAGTTGATGGAATAATGAAAACAACTACCAGGACTTGCCATGGCCCCTGCCTCTTAAAGGAAGCCTCTTCCCCATTTGGTCTCTGCTTTAAAAACAGAAGGGTTGTAAATAGCTTGTGACTGAGGGCATAAGACATTCATTGTCTTTTCTATTCTTATGCAACTGTCCACTCTGAAGTCCTGGTATTTTACCCTTAAGCATCTGGAACTAGGATTCCTGTATATAATGCCCATAATTTCTGGAGAGAACGTCATTTATGTTTCCTGAAGTTCTCAAAAGTATCACTAGCACCAGGTCTTTTATTTAGGCAGCTTGAGGTTGTGTGAATTCCTGAGAAGCAGCTGTTTGTCCTCTCTGCTTCAAGGTAGAGAACTCCAGAATTTGGCAAATTACCCTTTATTCTCCAGTCAGAGCAGCAGTACAGGAACAGGCAATTCTTTCCTTGCTTCTGACAGCGTACAGCTCAGCAAGTATTTTCCAGCATTTTTGGGGGTGTAAGAACAAGATGATCAGAGGAGAGGACTCTGCAGACACCATTAACATGGTAGGCTGAATCTGCTGACAATAAGTCAATGATTCTTTCTGACATGACTCTAAGAGTAGCAGAAGGACGTCTGTAGGATGACTCATGTTAATGGAAGAGTGGGATGTATGACTTGAGATTTAGGACAGATGTCAGGTTCAGGGAAGTGTGGTGTAAGGAAGGTAATTTTTATTGGCATAGTAGCAGGAGACAACTTGTCAGAGTGATGTTGACTCCTTTTTTTTTTTTGTATTGTTTTGGCAAGTCCTTTGGGAAGATGGCAAATGGGAAGGGCAGAGGAAGACCTGGCACCATCCCCTGCCAAATGGAAAAAGTTGCCTTCCAGCAGGCAAAGAGACCATAGGGTGGTAGTGATTCTGTTCCCTTCAGATTGCAAAGCAGCAGCCTTGGAAGACTTGGAAAGAGGTTTTTTATTATCTCTAGTGCAGTCAGGTGGTTTATCTCTCTCAGACCTGACTTATGTGTTGAGTTTGCACCGTTCCCATGTGTTGATTTAAGTAAGGGACCTATTCAAAACATGACCAACCCCTATGAGACATCACTTCAAGGGTTATGCAATTCTCTTTCTGCCTTACACACACATGTTCACCAACAGAAGCTGAATATTTTTCAGTCTAGGTTTAAAATATCAGAGAGCAAGCCACCAAGTTAATAAGAGTTCTAATGACATCAGAAGATACGCATCTTCTGCTGGCAATGATTTCAAGCTCCTGGGCTTGCTTTTTTCTGCTTTTGAAGAAGGCAAAATATTCCAGGACAGCTTCACAGGCCAAGAGAGGCCCAGTGAAGACATTAAGCCAAACTGTGATACTTCCTTTTCTTTGTTCAAGAAGTGTATGTGGGTTGAATTCTTAACTTCATTCTGGTGACTGTAACAGTGAGATCTACAGTAATGATTAAAAAAGCCTTTGAATGAATTCCAGTCTCTCCTCCCACCTCCTAAAATCTGGGGTGAAGCTCTATCCAGCTGTCGTCAGGAACGAGAAATTCAACCAGACACCTTTAGCAATATTAGCCTTAGTTATGTAAAGTCTATCCTTAATTAATATTGATGTACAATCTATAAGGCAAGGATCAGGAATGTCTGCTTCCACTTCCATGTGTGACCTGCACCCTGTCCCAGACCTTAGTCTTTACTGCTTGCCTCTTTGGGCACATGACATTTATCTGCTGTGATCTCTGCTGCATTTTGTCCCTCCTGTTCACAGAAATGATTGCAGCTGGAATTTGAGTGGAATTTCCTGCTCTCCCTGGTTTCCGTGTTCCTTCTTGCCATGGGGTCAGGACAGGAAGTGAGATTTTGCAGAATATTTTGAATGCAGTGTGGGAGACTTCAGAAAAAAGTGAGGTTCAAATGGTATCCACTGCTGCATCTGCAGATGTGCCAGTGTTTGTTCCATTGTGCTGCTGTTTATAGGGTCTTATTTTTTCTGTACACAATGGGATCCCGATTCACGATAAGAGCTTCAGACGGTTCTGCCTTATACAGATAACATTAGGAATGCCCAGAATCATTTGTGAGACGTTAGCTAAGTAATAAATTTCCCAAGGCTTCACCAAATAGGCAGAACTCTAACTTGCAAGTAGAGAAGTGAAGACCTAAATTAAGGATGACTTTCTGACTTAGAAAGAGAGAGAGCACTCAGGGCAAGGATCACTCCTGGCTCGGGCAGCAAACATCTTCCTGTGCCTTCAGGTATGTAAGTGCCCTAAAAAGACATTTCTTCCACGAGGTTATAACAGATTCCAGAGCCTGTGTGAGCTGAATAAACAGATAACACAGCACATTGTGTGTTACCTCTGGTTGCCATAGCAGAAAGACTCCTACGGACAAAGCCTTTGAGTTGCATTGTCATTTTTTTGTGGATGGAAGAGGAGGAGCAAATTGATGTACAAAAGAGGGAGCTGGATGCAGTCTGGGATTGAAAGCCACAGGGCTTCCTTTCCTGCCTCCTCCATTGGGACCCTGTGTTCCCTCCCCATCCAGATAGTGAGGTTTCTCCTCACACAGGCATAGCAGGGTTAAGTGTGTTACACAGCATAACAGGGTGAGTGTGTTGTCAAATGGCCAACGTGCCAGGAGATTGGAGACCTTACAGTGCCAGCTGTTATGGAGGGCTGCTCTGCATCACGGCTTTGCCTTCTGATGTCCACTGCATCCCTTGCAGCTCAAACACTCAGGGTCAGTAAGCTGGAAGGGTGAAGCAGCTTCCCGTACTTTCACAGCAAGAGTCAGGCTCTGAGCCGTGGCCAGCAGAATCTGGCTGGGAAGCGTGGGAAACTTAACAGTAAGAGAGAAAATCTGCTCTATCAAGGGCTGTTTTCCTGAGGCTGCAATTTCTAATGCATCCAGCACATTTTTTGGGGGTAATCTTTACTCCTGGAGCAACATTTGAAAGAGTGGAAAGAAAAGGATTTTATCTTCAAAAAACAATTTGTGCAATAAATTGAGAGGGGCATGTCAGTCACTAACAAAGCAAACGGAGCTCCTCAGGACTCAGGCTACCACCTTTTGCTGAACCCATTAACCATTTCCTTAATGGCAGAAGAGTGAAGTGGATTTTCCTCTTCATTACTTTTAGTGTAGGATATAGGATTTTAAAGTGGGTCTTTTCAGAAGCAAGGAATAAATTAATACTTTGGAGGTCTTTTTTTTCCAGGCTAATCTTGATGTCAATGCAGGAGATTCACTTCACTTTGTTTTCTCTTCAACTGTCTATTTATTTAAGTTCAAAGTAGATAGTTTGCCTTCAATATCTTGTTGTAACCACCTCCTTTACTAGCACAGTTAAGGGATATTGATGTGATTGTTGTAGACATGCTTTGATCAGCTGTTTCTCCACTGGGAGTTGTTGCAGTTGTCCAACACTCAAAATATTAAAATGTTGTAGACTACAAGTCTGGCAGGACTGAACTTATGGGAGAAGCATTCATTTAGGGTTGGTACTTGGGCAAGACCTGGGAACAGCTCATAAGGAGCAAAAGGCTCCGACCCAGTGGAAGCACTTGCAACCTGCTGCTTGTAGGCACTTAATCCAAATTTGTGGCATTTGCAAATTTAGCCAATCAACACACATTCAGTTCTACGTTAACACTTGGGACCCACTAGAAAATTAGCATAAGGAATAGATGAACTTACTGGCTCCTCTTTTCAGGCAGGTTTATGGGAAATCTACCAAATTTCTACTCCTTGCACTTGCTATAGTCATGGATGATAAAATGTCATGGGAAAACTGAATATTGCCAACTGTACAGCAGTGGTTACCAACTGGGTTGCAACTGGTACCTGTGAGTTATCCTGCAGTATGCATATGTGTTATCTGTGCTTCTTTCTCTTATGGTCCTGAATTAGGACTTCCTCCAACCCTACTGCAACAGAAACTGTATTGTCTAGCTCTTTTCCACCTTTACTATATGGGATTCATAGTTAATTTCAAATTCTTATTTTTACCCCATTCCAGTCAGATAACCTCCAGTATTCTTACTTAAGGCATGGAGAATTAAGGCCATAGAAATAGTGAGGGCTACATGCACAAAGGCATCCAGATATCTAATTTCTATTTGGCTCCTAAAGAGAATTTATGTGTTGATATTTCTTTATGGACTGAGGTCTGAAATATTATATTCAGAGCCTAATTTTCAGGTGGAGATAAGTATTGCCTTACAAATAGCCCTATGAAATTTGTGTGCTCTATGTGTTTTCCAAAATCCTTCAGGAAGTCTGCAGCTAAGGAAGGCTCCAGATTCACATCTCCGGACTCTGAGCCTCACTACCTAATTGATACATTTCATACTTGCAGGAAAGTAGCCAATTTTTAATCTTTGATCTTGGTGTGAACTTACTTGATGTTATAAATGTTGAATTTTTAGTGTATTTTTATACTGTTACAATTATGAAATTGACTTCTCATATTTATCTTCCTTCAGGAAGCTGAGTAACATGATTATTGGAATCGGTTCTTTGAAGCCTGCAATTCCGCAGTATTTTTTTTCTTCGGGCTGTCTCCAAGCAGTGACACCATGTCTAGGTCTCATCGTAACAGCCCTAATGAAAAAGCAAACCGAACAACCCATCATTAGGTTCATATGTCCTCTAGGATTCACTAATATCGCAGCGAGTCAAGCTGCAGCGCTATCGTTTTGGCTGCAGTGTTTTATGGGCTCCCTGACCGAGTGAAGTCACACGGTCACTGCGCCGAGGTGTGGGGTGAGCAGCATGTGGTCTCCTTGGAAACTGCAAAGTTGTGCGGGAGGAGGCAGGAGTGCATGGCCCAGAAATGGCAGAGAGGAGAACAGGGGCTGATAGGAGATCTCCAGCTGGAATATCGCTGGAGGAAAGCATGTCTGATAGCTTGGCCTCCCAAGCCTTTCATCTGACTTGCTGCTGTCCTGGCCTCTCACCCCTCTAACCTCCTGTTAAAAATACCAGCATGTTTCCTTGCTGGCCGGATATCCTGCCCAGGAGCTTTGGTATCCCAGGGAACCGAAGCACGTGGAGATCCCTGCAGCCCCAGCATGTGCAGTGAGCTGTCACCCCAACACAGCATGAGCAATTCGGGGCCTCCTTTCAGAGGGGTCTGCTTCCCCACATTATCACAGAACCGTTTGGTTGAAGAAGACCCTCAAGATCATCAAGTCCAGTCTTATCTATGACTAAAGATACTATATGTATCACAGTGTAGCATGTTGTGAACATCAACACCTACCAACAATCAACAGCTGATGCCAAATATTTTCCCTTCCTTTGTGGTAACAGCTTAACAGTCTGCAAAAGGCACTGCCAGCTGTGAAAATCAGCACATGAGTTGTCTCCAGTTCCTCTGCTCAAGCTCTCCACTGTCACATTGTCCCCTACATGTTAGGGTTTTTTTTATCTGGGTTAGAAGAGCACCTGAGAATCCCAGTTAAGCCCTGCAGCTGTGCAGGGACAGGACTTCCCTGGGCAGGTGCTGTAGAAGGCAGGTCCAGCCCTAGAGAGCTCACAAGCTCTGTACCACCATGGAGTGCTGGATGAATTGGACAGATGTGGTTGGGAGAAATCTTACTGCAGTGGGATACACAGAGTGTAGCAGAAAGGTCAGCTGGCTGCTTGATTAATAGAAAGCAGTGGGAACATTCTGTAAGCACTAAGCACGAGTCAATGATAAGATGTGGTTTACTAGAGGATAGGTAATTGGACAGGTTTTTGGCACAAAGGGGTGGAGCAGTGTGGGAGAACACATGGCAATGCTTAAGGGAGAAGTTGGCTTACAGCTTCTCAGGCTTGTCTGGGACACAGTAAGCCCAGGAAGTTCCTGGGGTTTTTTCCTACAGAGATAAAAAATAGCTTTGTTTTTAAAACACTGATATTTAGCTCTACCAATTCCTTTTCATTTGTGCTTTGAAAAGTTTCATAACTTTCTTTTTATTTGTTTTATATTTCTTATGGAATTTACAGGGATCAAAATTTTAAAATGTATCTTTTGGTACAAGTTTTCAGACTTCTTACAGAGTCACATTTTGAAACAGAAACACTGAATTTTGTAAGGGAAAACATTTCACCAAGAAACTCCTTATTAATTTTCCTTGTCAAGTTTTCACCAGGGGAAAAAAAATCTGTAAAAAGCTCTAGCCAGGTTGAATGCTTTGGCTGGCAAAAATGTGGATGTTTGTTGAAAATGTATTTTTCCTAAGAATAATTTTGATGAAAACACTTCAACCACCTCCCAAAATTGGAAAGAAATTATATTAATTGATTAATTAATTTTCCTAAAGGAAAACAAGTGTCAGAGTTACATAATTAGAAACCAGGGACTCAGCCTTTTCTCGAACTGAACAGAGCTGCTTTGAACTCATCTCGACTTCTCAATGCTGTGTCAAAGTAGGAGATTACTTTTGGAAAACATGCTAGAGACAGGGGTGAATGCTGCACTGTTTAAGAATGAAAAAATTGCAGACCAAGCCCTTTTTTCCCCCCTTAGCTACTCTTCCTTTAGGAGACAGGATATGTCTCAATTACAGGAGTGCTCACTGTGAAGTACTGGATGGAGGTTCCCTGTGTAACAGGAGGCCGTGACTGCTCTGAAGAGCTTGCAGGCAACAAGCAAAATGAAAAGGATGGAAAAAATGAAGAGGTTCAAGGACACCTTCTGCTGTTAGTGATAGGAATCTGGATATAAACTCAGGCCAAAATAGATAGCTGGGATTTTACAGCAAATGTTTGCCTAGAAGACAGTGTAATCTCACTACAGGAGGCAGTAAGGAACACTGAGCATCCAGGTCTGGGAAAGGAGCAGTGTGCTGGAAAGAGGAGCTGCTCTGGCACAAGTGTCTAAAGACAAATTATGTTCTTTGTTCAGAGGAAAATTTTGGATTGGAATGTGGTTCACTGCCCTAACTATTGAGGAAAGTAACACAGAAAGAGAGTGCTTCTGGGAGATTTCCATTAGAAATTGCAAAATCTTTTTCCCCCTTTCTCTGCCCAATGCAATTAAACAGTAATAGGAGTGTGTTGCACAGTTTATGAAGCAATAATCCAGTTCCCAAATGGCTAAACCAGGAGACTGATGGCCAAATCATTTATCCCAATGAGGAAAATAGATTATTGCTCAGGAAAGCAGCAGGATGGCACTGTTACAATTATTCTGCTGTCTCAGTTTATCAGTTCAAAAATCTAGATACAAATTCTTTCTCTGGGATCACTTTCTGCTTTCCTTGCTTGCATTGCCAGTCCTGTGTGGGGAGTCCTGCTGACTGTGCCACAATTACCTGTGGAGCAAAGTATAGCTCTCAGTGAACAAGAGTGACAGGGTGAAGGTTTCAAAGCTGCAACAAAACATGGTAGCTGGTGAAGTCAGTGCAATTTTGGCCGGGATATTTGGAGACATAACATTATGAAGTAGGAATGTAACAGCTCTCATGTGACTGCACTGGGGATATTGTGCTTAGTTCTAAGCACCTCGTTAACAGAAACGTATTAACAAATTGGAGGGGATCCAGAGAAGAGAAAGTCAGTTGGGTATGTTGATTTATGAATCAAGATGGGCCTGAGTGGCTGATGTCCAATCTGAATCCATATTGGAATGCCTCCAGATCTTGCAGATGTTTGTGGGTTCAGGACTTTATGATCCGCAGTTGGCTGGAGTCTGTAGAAAGATTCCCATTGGCTCCACTGATCACTGGATTTGTGTCTGCTTGAAGAAACCTTGGCTGAACAGTGGTTAAGGCTAA
>NW_008682325.1:0-5884 GCF_000695815.1 Acanthisitta chloris
AACCCAGATGATTCTATGATTCTATGAGCTTGAGGCTAAATTTCACCTTAAACAAGTTCTTTCAAACTAAAGAAGAAACCATTGTGAAGCATAAGATCCTGCAGAGGCAGGTAGTGGGGTACTTTCAGTTGGTCTCTCCCCATACTGTGAGCCACCACTGTGCAGATGCAAAACTCAGAAAGTTTACTCAGAACTTTGTCCAGGCATACCCAGATGTCCAGACACACACACACACACACACCCTCACGACTTGATGTCATCAAACTTTCAGTCTTCCAGAAGGCAGACTTTGTGTGTGCTCAGAACTGCTCCCAGAGGAGGTATTTGGACATTTACTGGAAGAACCAGGATTATAGACCCCCAATTTTCAATGAGTACACAGGTCCCAACCCCTGACAGACCACGACTGAGCATCATGACTACAGACCAAGATCCTCCACACACTGCTGCAACCATGAATGGTGATATCTCTCTATATCTTCTCATATCTCTCATTTTCTATTTTTCTCTTTACAATTTTCCTCTCTTAGAGTGTCCATACACTCCAGAATGGCTACACATCCCTTTTCCTATGTTACAGCTTTTTCCAGTAACAATTTCAGAGCAGTTGTTCTAATAAAATTCACTATTTTATCAGTTATCTAGCACCATTTCTCTTTGATTCGCCCCAAAGGATCTGTTAAAAATGAACCTGGTTTCCTTGTCTCAGAGATGGGTCACAGCACTTTCCCTTGGACATTTTGTATATATTAACAGACATTAGCACAAAAACAAGAACAAGTCAACAGATTATTCAGATTTCAGAAGTATGTCTCTTCTAAGTGCCACACAAGATGTGTAAAAAATATATAGCCTCTTAGTTGTCAGATGCAATATTTTGTTATCATGGATCAAACAAGACAAAAGGATGGAATAAAATGTCAATTTTTTAAGTGGTAGAAGGTTAACAGTGTGTTGTTCGCACAGCTTATATGAGACCGTGTGCTTTTCAGGGGTCTGGAAACAGACACACATGAGATTTCTTTGAAATTGCAGGTAAGAAAAAGCAATTTGGATTCATCACAAGAAGATGCCATGAGGAACTCCAGGGACAGTCTTGCCCAGGTTAGGTGAAAGCTAAATACAGTGTTAGTCTACATGGAGTGACATTGTGATAAAGCATATTATACTCTTACATTGAAATCAATGGCTCACAAAGTAATTTAAAAGAAATGCTTTTAAAACATGACCTGTAATTAGCTGTTGAATGCTAATGACACAGCAGGTTGCAAAGGGCAAGAATTTAAATGCTAATGAAATGAATGAAAAAGAATTATATAGTAATTTGAACATCACAAATAACCAGTGCCATAAATGTAGGCCTTCTGCCAAGCACTATCTTGCTGCAACAAGGATTAGAGTCAACTTTGAAGGTTCCTTATTAAATTATATAGGTAGCAGTGTGTAATGCCACTACCACAGTGCACAGGATGTTTCCCAGTGTGTGAATTACACCACACCAGTGTAATGTAGCACTTTATCTCTGAATGACAGATCCAAGGAGGCTACAACATAAAAGAAAATAAAATTATATCAAAGAGGACAAGAATGAACACAATATATTATTTTAACAAATGAATTCATCCATATAGAATTACAGGCCATAACTCTCAGTCCTACAAATATGCCTGACTGTGGGTGGTGAAGCCAAAGTTACATTTTTTGCCTGGTTGCCCAGCCACATCATTTTGACCCTTCTGTTCTCTCAGCTCCATTTGTTGTTGTCTACTGGGTCACCTTTCACAGAAACCTTGTTAGTGTTTCAGTTCAGGAGTACAACAGCCTTGAATATTCACAGGAATCCCAATTTATGCAGTCATTAATTAGGATTTCTGTGAATATTCAGACACAGACACATAGGAACATACACTGAAACCACCTCCTCTCAAGAACTGTCTTTTCACACTTTTTCTCCACCTCAAGTCTTCTCAGTTAAGGAGAATGGGTAGACAAGGCAGATTTCCAATGTATAACTAAAAAAAAAATCAGTGTTAAGTGTTGTCACAAAATTCAACTTTACTATATTTAGCAGCAAAATCTCCCCAAGATCTCAAATCATGAGTGAATTATGTCAGCAAAATAGGCTCACTGGATTGTTCTTCTACTGCTGATTTTTCACCATCAGGGGCCCTTTCTCTTAATGACCTTCATTCCCCTTCTCATGAAGAGCCTAATAGCTTCCTTTGAACTGCCTAATATAACCAGTGACAATATAATGATATATGATAATATAATCAGATTTTGTAAAGAATATAAACATTTTCTACTTTTTTAAGCCAGTCTCTAACAAAAGCAGCTGTATAGATTTCTGATGAGGTGTATGCCAGAGCAAAGAGCTGGAAAATGCTGGTTAACTGCTAAGAAATGACCACAAGATATCCAAAAAAAGCCCACCTCAGCGCAGAGAAGGCAGAGCAGTTGCATCTGCAGGAACCATTTAGACTGCAGCAAACAGTAAGTGGTTACAGCAACAAAATTTCAACCTTACACTTACACTCCACATAGAAAAGGAAATAACTTGTATTTCTATTAAAAATCATTAAGACAAAATTTGACATCATCTCACTTCTGTCTGCATTCTCCCCTGCTCCCAACTTCTCAGCATGGCTAGTGACACCCCAAGAATCAAAGCAGAGCACCAGCTATGCCTGCAAGGTGAAGGCTGTAAGGAAGGTGTGACCTTTATCAAGTGATGGAGCACAAATTAATTTCTGTTTTCAGATGTTTCCAAGCCACAGCCCCATACACTGCATCTTTGCACCGAAAGTCACAGAAGTGATCAAGTAGTTCCTGTGAGAGGTATTTGACAGGAACCCTGCATGAATATGCTCATCCAGCTCTTGACAAAATAAAATATCTCATATCCATGCCTCTCTATATTCTTCAATAAGATTACAGTTTCAACCAGAATTTATGCTGTTTCATATGTTTTCCAGTGGGATAGGATCTATAGCAAAACAGCTTCTCCTTGTTTAGTCTTTCATAGAACAATGCTAACCCACATTCAAATATTTAATTTATGATATAAAGAAAGAGTAAGTGCAACTTGTACAGAACAAAAGCAATCCTGGGTTTTTTTGTAAAATACTGGCAATGCATTGAAATGCTAAAACACAGGTCAGGCATTGAGTACAGATTACACATTTCTAGCATTCCTGAAAACATGTGAAATGCTATTCTGTAAAATGATATGCCTAGAGAAGCACAAGCGTGCAAACTGGTCCCACACACAATCACTACAGTTGCAAGTTCCAGAAAAAAAGTCAACATGGACAGAAATGAGCATTAATGGGAAAAACAGATACTGCAAGAAAAATAAGAAAATAAGAAAAATAAAAACCTCAAGAAATACATATGTATAGATAGACATATCTATCCATGCGCACACCCACACCCTCACCCACACTTATCTTTAGTGATGACAGAAAATAAAAATAAGAAAAAAGAAATCTATTTGAACACGATTACTAATTAACAGCTCATATAAGGTTTGTTTTCAGGTTTTGACATAGGTGTGCAACATAGTTACAACTGATTTTGCAGACAGATTTTCAAAGACTAATTTGGTCCAAAGTGAGAATAGATTTTTTTAAAATAACCAGTATTTCACAGAGTAAATATTTAATTTTATGTAAAACATTTCTGCTTTTAATTGTCTAGTTGAAGTTTAAAAAATTAAAATTCACCCTTCCTTTTGTTACTTTAAAGTGTGACTTATCCTCACAAACAAACTTTAAACCATGGTTCAAAAAGTATCTGGTCTGACAAATTAACATAATTTGCCATCTTTTACAGAAAACCACACCTTTAAGCATCAAAAGAATGCACAAAATATTTAATCATCCACAGTATGTAAACAGATTAATGTTTATAAAGTCATAGTCCTATGTATGCAGACTTCTGTTTATAAAGTCAACTCATAGGTTTCTCTTGATTTTACAATATTTTCATACAGTCCAAAATACTTACATATCAGGAAATATAATTGGCTTATTTCAATAATCAATTTTATTTCTTAATAAATTTTAGTGAATTTGGATTTCATTGGGAGAGAAACAACCTTTCAAATATTTCAGAAAGCCACACTCAGGGGGTTTCATTCCATCAGATATTTTTAAATTAATAGATACACACCACTGCTTCTTTTACCAAATTTCAAGTCTTTCTTTATGTAACCACTTCAGATTAAATCTAGAAACACAGAAATAAGGCCATGGCACTGGAAAGCAAACTTAACAGGTGAATTCCTTTGCTTGATTAATACCGGTCCTGATACTACTTTAATAATATAAGAAAATATTCCTAACAATCTACGCATTTTTTAGAAAATAGATATTAAGCATGTTATTCAAACATACCCTCTTGTTGAAGACCAAAGTATAGCAAGAGCATTTTATTCTTGCACAGTAAGATTTTGGCCATGAAACCACTCAATTTTTAAAGAGATGTCCAGACAGAATTAATGCCATGAACTTAAATGAAGTTCACACCAAAAAAAAAAAATAAAAGTTTCATCTAGACAGGAGCCACTGTCTGCATTTTTTCTGGATAGTGTGACAGATTGTCAACAACAAAAGAAGGCAACCTTCCCGCAAGATAAACCAGAAAATCATGAAAATGGTGAAGAATAGAATGGGTCTGGGTTCTGATTGTCAAAATGTATTATCTAGGTGTTTTCACATAATATTAAGGAGTTCAGAAAACATTTTGCAAATCCATTCTTTTAATTTCTTTTAGTGTGTTTTGTACTATCCCAACAAAAGCAAAACTTCCAACAAAACTCCAAACTTGTTTTGGAATTCCTTTCAAGTTTGTTAGCATAGCAACTTATTATTCCCAGCACAGATGGAAAAATGGGTTACTAGTCTGACATGAAAACAAGACCAAATACTCCTTTAAGCATGGCAGGTGATATTTTTTATGCTAAACTTTACATTATGGCAGCAATTTACATACCCAGCCTGCTCAGGAGTTACTCATTGCCTTGAGCAGTGAGTAGCCTCCCAGACAGGTTAACAGTGTTGGACCATTTTAGAAGCACTTGCTAGTCAAAAGATTTAGTTGCCTCCGAGGTACATTTCCATCCTTAACACATGTAATATCTTTATTACATGGGAGGCTGCACATCAAAATATTTGGGAAAGAATGTTATCCGTGAGGGAAAGACAGCAGCATTCCTCAGAGAAAAAACTGATAAACAATACAGAAAATAACATTATGATATATTTCATTAAAATATTCATTTTTGTTGATAATGGCTGAGAACTTTTCCCATGACTTTCAAAACACTGTTTCTAACCATTTGTATTCAGTAACCTGTGTAGGCACCCATGTGCCTATATGAAGTGTGACATTACAAGGCAAAGTCTCAGGAAAACATGCCTAACATGTTTCCTACACTGCTGGGAGTTAATTTTCAATTCTGCAGGTTTCCTGTACAAGGTCAGCTGGGCATCTGCACAGGTATTGAGGATGTTTCATTGCAAACCACAGTACAGTGTCATATTTCCAACCGACTGACTAATTTCGACACGCAGTAAAGAAATGACAAATTACTGGGATGGTGCACCATAGCTTCAAATAATTCACTGAGTGCCTCTATAAAGTGCTGTACTGCTTCACAAGAGTCAATCAGCACATTCAGAGGCAGCTCAAATATCCCTAGCCTGTGTAGCCTAGAACACTGTCTCTGTTGTCAACACCTTACTAGGCTGCAAGTGCATTACCTGTAGTACTCACAGAATGTGTTTATATTTAAATATATATATTTCCTTTCCTTCTTCAAATAAAAAGTAAACAATGTTTCACCACAAAAGGTGTCACTTGCCTCACACTGCTCCTGCTG
>NW_008682325.1:5909-17541 GCF_000695815.1 Acanthisitta chloris
CAGCAGAATTTGGCCAACATTATGTACTCTTGAAAAATCCCAGCCTCATCGCTAGTGTCTTGAGAATACACACGCAAAAAGGATCAAGTTGTTACCTAATGTGTGTCATAGCACTTTCTGCAAGAGATGGCACTATTTCTGGAGTTCAGTGAGCTGTGACATTTTGTGGTGAAGTCAAACCTGTTGCTTTAAGGGTTCCTAATATGTAGGCTCTGATGGAGCAAGCAACTGAAGATTTTAATAGATATTTTTTACCATCGTAGTCAGATACAAAAGTAAAAAATATCTGAATGACATTCTCTTCCCTTAGTGTTGAACCTCAGGCATATACCAGAGAAATGTGACAGCATTTTTAAATCCCATAGGCATTTTTGGCTGAGATGGACACCAAAGCATAAAGGGAGTCTTAGAGTACTCCAGCTGCCACTCCCATACACAGGACTTTTCTTGCTTCTCCACCGTAGTACAGCTATTACCCTCTCTTCCCATGGCCAGAGAGGTGGACAGCAGGCTTGTTGTATGGGTATGTAGCAAGTTGTCCTTACACCCCCTCACTGTGCCTACATTTACTCATCAATGAAAAGAACATTTTTCAATGGAAGCTGATTTTTACAGAGCAGCATTAGTGCTCTTTGGGCTTGATTTTGATGGCAGCATCTAGGTGGTGTAAGTGAGAAATAAGGGTGGAGGACAGGGAGGCAGATTACAAAAGCTTTGAGAAATATCAGTTCAGCATAAAAATACCTCAGAAATTAAGATAGACAGGAGGAAATTGAAAATCACTAGGGGCACCAAAAATTGCATTAGTTTAGCCTGTTAATCCATAATAAGAGATATGGAAAGAGTTGTTCAGGAAAATTCTCCATGGAAAATCTTTAGAATTCATAACTGAAGCAAAAAGGCAGCTGTGATATTTGGAATATTTCCTAACTCAAAAATGATAAATTCCAGAAAGCACTGACTGACAGTCAATGCAGGACTTCCTAAAACAAACAAAAGAGAATTACAACTACATATTGGAAATAAAGTTATTAATTCCTGAAGGAAGAGGGTGGAAATGCCCTTCTATTTCACTGAAATGTTAAAAACACGCTGTGTACCTTCCCCCATCTCTTTACCACAAGGATGCTAATTGGGTGATCTACAAATCAACAGCAATTATAGCATAACTTGCTCTCATGCCTTGAATGAGAAGAATCTAAGGGACTGGAGGTTGTCAGCAAAGGGCTTTTGTCTCTGTGCTAGTTTTGGCTGGAACGGAGTTAAAATTTCCCACAGTAGGTGGCATGGGGCTAAGTTTTGGATTCATGCTGGAAACAGTTTTGACAATACAGGGATATTTTAGTTACTAATGAGTTGCTCTTACACTGGGCCAAGGTCTTTCCTGCCCCCTATACCACCCAAACAGCAAGTTGACTTGGCATGGGCAAGAATTTGGGGTCAGCTGTCCCAGCTTTGTCCCCTCCCAACTTCTTGCCGTGCAAATGGGGTAGAGTCGTGAGCATATGAGGACAAGCTCAGCAATAAAAATCTGTAGGAAGTAGGAAGGGGGGACATTTGGAGTTATAGACATTCAGAGTGATGGGATTTGTCTTCCCAATAAGCTGCTGTGTGTGATGGACCCCTGCTTTCCTTGAGGTGGCTGAACTCCTGCCTGCCTATGGGAAATGGTGAATTAATTCCTTGCTTTGCTTTTCTTGCATGCACAGTTTTTTCTTTCCCCGTTAACTCTGTCCTTGACCCAACCCACAGGTTTTGTAACTTTTACTCTTCTAATTCTCTTCCCTGTCTCCCTGGTGGGGAGTGAGCAAGTGACTGCATAGGGCTTAGTTGCTGACTGCAGTGGTAGAAATACTCACTGATGAGCTCATGTTATCCTACACAATATGAAAAACAAAGTGAAAGACACTGCATTCTCTCAGCAAATATCTACATAATTTCAAAATTTGAATCTCTATGCCAACACCTACTCTTCCCAGATTAAGCTGAGATTTTATTGTTCAAAATAACATTTGTTTAATTTTAAATATTTCCTGGGGACACTGATGCAAGCAACAATAACGATTTGGAATTCAGAATTTAGTGGCATGAGGACCAGACCTGTTAATCTGTGTTCCTTGCTTCAACAAGACAGATTGCCTATGTCAGGGTACACCTAAAATAGTGAATTTGAAATAACAAAAAATTTATATTGATATTGTTTCTACTGCCTAACCCTCTAGTTGCATTCCTACACAGAGCTCATTATCTTTCATAGACTAAAAGTAAATAAATTGTGTAGATAGTGAATCTAACTTAAAGACTGAGTAAAATTAAGATATCTTTGGGGAAAAGATTGAGATTCATAATTTATTTGTGAATGGAAAAGGCAACAGAGAATTCTGTGCATGTCACACAAATGTCAATAGAAGTATGAAATTAATAAATGACTCAACATGTTTTATTTGCTTAGGCTGTGTTTTGGAAAAGTTTAGCAAATAAATGGAAAAGGGGGTTGAAAAGGGGTTTTAGAGAGGTGGGGGGTGGTCTCTCCTGCCTGCCTGCATTGAGGACCAGAGGGAAGGCTCATAAGCTGAGACAGCGGAGATGCAGGTTAGGTATCAGGAAAAACTTTTTCACTGTTAGTGTGGTCAGGCACTGGAACAGATTTCCCAGGGAGGTGATGGAGTCCCTGGAAGTTTTTAAGAGGTCTCCGGACCAGGTGCATGGTTTAGGGTTTAGGATTTAGAGGTTACACCAGAGTGGCAGGTTGGACTTGATGTTCTTAGTGGTCTCCTCCAACCTTAACGATTCTATGATTTATAAATGCCAGCAGTACTAATGCTTATGCCATCTATCTATGCAAAACATTTTTAAATCTGTGTAATCTAGTGATGTTTCAAATCTAGAATTGAAAAGTGATTGGATAAGTACTGATATATTAGAACTGCTAAACCAAAATAATTTGTAATAAAGGAAACAAAGTAGTCACAGTACATTACAACAGATGCCAGAAACAATTGCTAACACTAGAAAAAGCCAGATCCTAATTTTTAATTGCAAGTATTTCTAACACTGATCAGCCATGTAGCCACTCTAGAGCAAGTTCTGCTCAGGACAAACTAGGACTGATATTTTATGTCAAGTATAGAAAATAACAGTAACTTTCAGAGATCATTCTTTACAGTAGGTCTTCTATGTTAGAAATAAAAAAAAATTACCAAAGCAAAACCCCAAAATTTAAAAATAATTTTTCTTTTCTTATGTGTCTACAAAAATCACTCCAGCAGTAATGTATTTATGAGCAACTTACAGAAGGGCAGAGAAAGGGACAACATGAATTTAACTGGTTGCATGGTTTTACAAATTATACTGTAAATACAAATGAGGCTTTACCAGAGCAACGTATAAATAGGATCCTTTCAAAATTCCCAGAGTGGTTCAGGGGAAAAAAGCTGTCTGTATCAAACAAGTATCCAGTTCAAGCAACCTACAGCATCCAGCAAGATGAAAAGCTTTTGTAAAATTTGCAATAAACTGGAAGGCATCCTACAATTATGGAAGGAAGAAAACAAGCAGAAAAGTGTTAGGTGTGAATACTGTTACCAAATAATATATTCCGTCAACATGGCGAGTACGCAATCTGTTATTGGCATACATCTCGTGTGTTGACATACATATGAATGTATGTATCAATGCATTCATTAATATGGAGAATAAAGCTGTTAGTAGGCAATCACAACTTACAGAAGCAGAGGAATAGGACAGACTAGATTCGCAATTAAAATATAACATTTATGTATGATGTGCCATACCTTTAGCACTGGTGATTGCAGTCAGAATATTAACTTGCAAAGGGTTAAGACTTCAGGATAATTAAAGATAGAAGCAGAGATAATTGGCTAAGTTATCACAGAAAAGGCAGAAAAAGCTCTATGAAGGGGAAACCACAGATATATAAAAAAAATCCTAAAATAAGAGATCAAAACTAAATCTTAAATATCTTTTGCACAGAAGTGTTTTAAAGCATATTTTAGTAGGAGTTTTAGGAATACTAAATCAGAAATAAAAAACAACAGCCAAAAATCTCACCAAACTCAGATGTAACCATAGGACTTATATTCCTTAACATTATGGGATGTACCTTTTTTCACTTATATAAGATACACTGTGGAAACTTCTTTTTTGAATTGACCCAAAATAAATGTAAGAATGTAGCACAAACATCCTTTTTACAATTCTCTCAAAAAATATGGTTTTCCTTCTACCACCCTAACACTAAAATTTGTCACACAGTTATGAAAGATAGGCTTAACATCCCTTCCTCAAACCACAAAGAAAAAAAATCCCACACTGGCTGTATTACTAATAGTTCCCACGAAACGTTTTCCAAGGTGCGGCTTTGGGTTGAATTTCCCTTTAAAATAGTTAAAAACTAATTTCAAGGTCACAGACATCAATCAGAGGGTTAAAATATTCGTATCATTCACAAAATTGTCACAAATTTCATCAACAAGGCCGTCACTGTTGTTCATATGTTTTCTGTTTATATCATTAACAGCTTCAATTGAATAACTTGTCTGAACAGCAAAATACGTTAACCAATACTCGATGTGTGCTGAAACCAGTTGTGACATCCACATTTCCAAGACTTTGGGTTAGAAGATTCTTGTGTTATTTTTGTCCCTTTCCCCCAAAGGCAATGACTCTTGGTATCTAAAAGTGACTACTATCTTTGGAATCTTACAGATTTAGGGATTTAAATGGTTTCTGAAGCAGGCAATATACTGATGACTGCCTGCAGCCCAGAAAGGCTCCAGACAGTTTGAAACTGGGCAGGAAGAATCACACCTGAGATAGGTGACATGGGACTTATTAGGTAAAAGGACTTCAAATAACTTGAATGAATTGCAAACATTCAAGCTGCTTGAACAAACAAGGTCTATACAGAACAATATATCAAAATCCAAACTACCATTTCGGCTGAAGTGTAATACGTTCAGACTTGAGGTAAAGCCACTCACAGTGCTAGAAACAAATTTGTAACAAATTCAGGGAGAAAAAAATACAGAAAAACACTAAGTAGTCAACTCCAGTGGTAAGAGTCATTAACTCCTGACAATAATTCTTTCAAAACTGTTCCTCTAGGAGGTTAAATGTCAGACCCACAGACCTTTATATTGGGTCTAGCTGAGAGGGAGTTCATTTTTCCCCATAGCAGCACCCACAGAGCTGTGCTTTGTGTTAGTAGCTAGAAAGGTGTAGCTAAGACACCAGTGTTTCGGCTACTGCTGAGCAGAGCTGGCATAGCATCAGCCCTGACCCTCCAACATTCTGCCCCTCATCAGTAGGCTGGGGGTGGGCAAGATCCTGGGAAGGTACACAACTAGTCCAGCTGACCCAAACTGACCAAAGGGATATTCCATACCATATGACAACAGCTTAGTTATAAATGCTGAAAAAAGAGGAAGGAAGAGCAGGTATTTGTTATTAGAACGTTTGCCTTCTGGAGCAACCACTACATGTGCTGAAGCCCTGCTTCTCAGGAAGTGGCCAGGCATCACTTGCTGATGGGAAGTAGAGAATAAAATAGGGGTTTTTATTTTCGCTTTGTTTTTCACACACGAACTGTTCCTTACTTTAGCAAACTGACTTATCTCAACCTATAAGTTGTTTTCCACCTTACCTTCTCTCCCCTGTCCAGCTAGGAAGGGGAGAAGATAGAGTGGCTTGGTGAGTACCTGGTGTCCAGCCAAGGTCAATCCACTACAACCTTACAGCAATTGTATCTCACTGACATTCAGAAACACAAGTTTCAAAAATCTTGACCAAATTCATGAATATTTGATTTTAGGAGACAGATTCTACAGACACCAGAAGATCTGCTCAGTTATATCATTAGGACTTCAGTTTTGCTAGTGAGGAGTAGATGACCTGAGACTGACAAAACATATCAGGATTTATCAAGGCAGCAGATATACTTCAAGCAGCAAACACGCATCTGTGTTTGCATTACGTCAATGTATATAAACACGTTTACATTAACATAAGTCACAGTGGGTGATTTTATAAACTGTTCTGTAAGTGGCTGGCTGATGTTTCACAATTGCCAGTCCTTGCTCTTTTGGGAGACTTTAACCTGCTGGATATCTGTTGGAAACTCAACACAGTGGAGAGGAGGAACTCTAGGAGGTTCCTGGAGCATGTGGAAGATAACTTCCTGGCACAGCTGGTAAGTGAACCTGCCAGGGTGGTGTCCCACTAAACAGAGAAGGCTGTTGAGAGATGTAGTTGTCAGAGGCTGTCCTAGGCACAGCGACAACAAAATGATAGAGTTTTCAGTACTTGGTGAAGTATGGAGAGACATCAGCAAAACCTCTATCCTGGACTTCCAGGACGTGGACTTCAGCCTATTCAGGACACTGTTTTGGAGAGTGCCTTGGGAAGCAGACCTTAAAAGTAAAGGGGCCCAGAAAGGCTGGACATACTTTAAGTAGGAAATCTGAAAGGAGCAGGCTATCCTTATGTGCTGAAAGATGAGATACTGGGGAAGATCAGCCTGGCTGAACACGGAGCATTTACAGGAACTCAGGGTCAAAAAAGAGGGTGCATCACCTTTGGAAAAAGGGGCAGGCAACTCAGGGAGTGTTTAAGGATGTCACTAGGTCATGTAAAGAGAAAATTAGAGAGGAAAAATCTCAGAACTTAATCTAGCCAGTTCAGTAAAGGATAATAGAAAGCATTTTTATAGGTACATTAATAACAACAGAGGGGCCAAGGAAAACCTCAATTCTTTATTAAACACGGGAGGGAATACAGTTACCAAAGATGAGGAAAAGGCTGAGGTACTTAACACCTTTTTTGCCTCAGTCTTCAACAGTAGGACTGGTTATCTTCAGAAAAGCTGGACCCCTGAGCTTATAGACAGGGACAGAGAGCAGAATCCAGGAAGAGACAGTTAGTGACCTGCTGTGCCACTTAGATGTTAACAAGATTCTGGTGCCAGATGGGATTCATCCTAGGGTGATGAGGGAGCTGGTGGAAGAGTTTGCAAATCCATTCTCTGTTGTTTATCATCGGCTCTGACTCACTAGGGAGGTCCCAGACAACTGGAGGTTGGCCAATGTCACATCCATCCCCAAGAAGGGCCAGAAGGAGGATCAGGGAAACTGCAGGTCTGTCAGCCTGACCTTGGTGCCCATCATGGCTATGGAACAGATCATTTGAGTGTGATCACACACTACATACAGGACAGTCAAGGGATCAGGCCCAGCCAGTTTAGGTTTAGGAAAGACAAATCCTGCCTGACCAGCCTGATCTCCTTCTATGACCAGGTGGCCCACCTGGTGGATGAGGGGAAGGTTTGGAGGAATGGCTCTGCGAAAAGGGACATGATTTCCTTGGAGCTGACAACCTAGCTTGTAATATGGTGTAAGGCCTACAGCAGCTGTGACTGAGCCTTGAACCTGCTGATAAGGAGCAAGTTCTGCCTGGCAGAGCTGGCTCTGACCAGCTCTGAGTCCGGTGTCAACAAGCTCCCTGGAATTCCTGAGAACATCCTGGAATGTGGACAGACACCTGCTTGCTTCGATCATAAGTTTGTCCTGGACACTTGGACACGGGCAGTAAACCAATCATGTATCCGCTGCGTTCGCATACACTGTGTGAATGTCTATATATATCTTGTAAGCACTAAGAATGAAGGACAACGACCATACTCATACTGAGACTCATCGTTACTTCAGGTCCGGATCCCACTGCAACAGGAAGGCTGTGGATGTAGTCTACCTGGACTTCGGAAAAGCCTATGACACCATCTCCCATGGCATACTCCTGGGAAAGCTGGCACCCCATGGTTTGGACAGGTGCACTCTCTGCTGTGTTAAAAGCTGACTGAATGCCAGGCCCAGAGAGCAGTGGTGAATAATGCCACATACAGTTGATGTCTGCTCACTAGTGGTGTCCCACAGGGATCAGTATTGGACCCAGTCCTATTTAATATCTTTATTGATGTTCTGGATAAGAGGATCAAGTCTACCATTAGTAAATTTGCTAATGAAACTAAGTTGGGTGAGAGTGTTGATCTGCTGCAGGGTACAAAGTATCTGCAAAGGGATCTGGACAGGTTGGATAGATGGGCTGAGGCCAATGGTATGATGTTCAACAAGACCAAGTACCTGGTCCTACACTTTGGCTACAATAACCCCACATATCACTACAGGCTGGTAGCAGAGTCATTGGAAAGCAGACCAGTGGAGGAGGACCTGGGTTTGCTGGTAATAGCTGGTTGTACATGAGCCAGCAGTGTGCCAAGAAGGTCAATGACTTCTTGACCTGTATTAGCAATCATCTATCCAGCAGGACTAGGGAAGTGTTCCTCCCCATGTACTTGGCACTGGTGAGGTCACACCTTGAGTACTGTGTCCAGTTCTGGGCCACTCACTTCAAGAAGGATATTAAAGTGCTGTAGAATATCCAGAGAAGGGCAACAAAGCTGATGAAGGGTCTGGAACACAGTAACTATGAGAAGCAGCTGAGGGAGCTGGGGTCATTTAGCCTGGGGTGGAGAAGGCTCAGGAGTGAACTTTTCACTGTCTACAACTACCTGAAATGACATTGTATCCAGATCTCTTCTACCAGGTAACAAGTGACAGGATGAGAGGACATAGTCTGAAGCTGTGCCAGGGGAAGTTCATGTTGGACATTAGGAAGGATTTGTTTACAGAAGGGGTGATTAGGCATTGGAACAGATTGCCCAGGGAAATGATGGAGGCACTGTCCCTGCAGGTCTTTCAGGAAAGACTGGACAGACACTTAGTGCCATGGGCTAGTTGGTGTGGTGTTAGGACATAGGTTGGACTTGGTCTCAGAGATCTTTTCCAAACTTAATGATTCTGTGATTCCATGTGATTCTGTGATTTTTTTCAGCACATGTCGGGATGAAGTGGCTTTTCTCCCTTTTACACAAAGTTTAGCATTAGTAACATCGATTTGTAATATAAATTGCAACACTTTCTACTAAGCAACAGGCATTTGAACACACTATTCCCAAAAGTGTCATCCTAAATCAAAGACTACTGTAAAATCCTGGGAATGGAAAAACAAAAAATGAGGCCTTAGCCAACTTGTTGTATTTAGGTTTGTGCAAAAAAGTTTGGTTGTCCTACAGCAGAGTTAGAAGGGGATTCAGTACCTTCTCAACACTGATTTCAATGCCAGTTAGGATATTTTAAAAATGACACTTGTGATTCATCTGCATGGAGCTATTTCAGTGATGCAACAGTATAGTCAAGCCAGCTTGATATGTTAGTTACCTTTGGTTTACAACTAATACTTGTTATGACAGAACCTCAACGGCAAGTTCTTCAGGCGAGAGACTATCTTTTCCACAACATATTTTTAATGTGCAGGATGAAAAGGCTGAGAATCAATGAAAAGAAACTACTCTGCAGCAGCATCAGAAAGAGCCCACTTATGAATCCACTTGATATTTGCTCTATACAGATATTTCAGAGCACTACTGTTTAACTTTGAGCCACCCAATTAGACTCATAGTAAGTATTTACAGAGACCCTGGTGGCTTTGTATCATGTCCATAGCAGATAAATATGCCAATGAAAAAAATCTTGCAGTATTTATAGTAATAGAGACAATGGAAAAGGATGAAAACGCTCCTTCCCAGCCAGTTTCTCCAGGCTTCCTCTCAACCACTATTGAGAGTTCTACATTTCATTATCACCAAATGTGCCAACTACAATTTTACTAGTCAGCAAAGTTTCAGCCTGCAAAGCTAGTCTGGTGAGTTTGGCATTATGAAGAGTTAGCTATTGCTTCACCTTATGGAGCTGTAAATATCAATGTTACTCTTGTCAGCCTTTTCTGAATTGAATATGACAGCTTTGATTTTTTATATGAAATATAATACAACATCAGGTTGAACAGCTGGATAAGTTAGAGCTTTAACTGCTTACAAGGTTTTGTGAAATACTGAATCAGAAATTTATTTACAAGCTATTTTCTTCCTAGTTGCAGTCAAAAAATCTCAAAGCTTGAATAGATCTCATTTTTTTAAATAAATATGTGCTTGGGGGGAGGGGGGAAATTCTGTGTGTATGTGCTCACACATTTATAATACCCTTAGAATATAATAAGGCTTTAGCCAGGTTGGATAAAACCTTGAGCAACCTGATCAAGTGGGATGTGTCCCTGCCATGGCAATGGGGTTGGGAGCAGATGATCTTTAAGGTCCAATCAACCCCTTAATGTTCTATGAATATTTATAAGAGTGGGGGTTTTGCATGTATCCACATATACACGTGTCTGTATGTATGTACCATCTCTCACATATTTGTATACAGAAAGTTAATGCACAGTAAATGAATACTCTTAGGGTTGGTGAGGATTTTTAAACTTGAATGGGGACTCGAGATGTCAGTCAGCTTTCTGACTCTGCACCATTCCACAAATTCCTGTAAAACCTTGTCAGTTTTATCCTGTGTGAAATCAAACTAATAGAGTATAATAGAATCAGACAAATTAGAATAGAATAGAAAAAGTAGAACAGAACAGTTCAGGTGGCAGCAGGGCCAGGGACACACACAGGCTACTCCCTTGCACCTTGGTGGCACAAGTGTCCTGCTAGCCCAGTAGATGGCCAGCCTCTCTGCTGGACCATTGAACAACCATGACTGCACACTTTTGCACAAATATCACCATGTCAAAGGTCTTCTTTATCTCCTGATGGACCCTGGACTGCAAGTTCTGGAGGAGTATTGGGTGGCTCTGGAAGTTGTTCATTCAAATCAAGGGCTGGAGGCTGCCCAAAGGATATCTGGGCACCCCTTCTGCAGCCCACTAGTAGGGTGCTTCAAGGTGATGGATGTAGTGTCTGGGTGTTGGGAGCTCCTGTACTCTAATGGACTACAACCAGCGATATCACAGATGTTGTGATGATGTCCATCACAGTCACCTGCACCTGCTCCATACAGTTGCCTGCACTGAGTGCAAGATGAAGAGGATCCTCCTCTGGCAAGGGGTGGCAATCAGGTTTGTTCTCAGCCCACTGCACAATGACTGGATAGGAGAACTGATGGGAGCATGGAATCGCATAACTGGCTTCATGTCAGCTGTCCAGACATAGATATAGCTTCATTGTGGTTTAATCCTAACACAATGACTGAGCATGTGGTAGATACTGAAGCATTCTGTATGGTTAAGACAAAAGCTGTGATCTTATTGTTGATGGGTGATAAGTGATATTGACTAAATACCACTAAGATGAAATTATATTTCAAATGTATTTGCATTATCACAGATTGCCTTCCAAATTTCAGTGGGTAAGATCCCCTCTTCACCTTCTCTTATAAAGGCTGCTACCACAGATTGCATCCACAATCGAGCTTGTATACAACTAAGAGCTAGAGAAAAATTATTTTGGTCTGCAGAGTGCATCCACAGGCAACTGGTAATCACTTTCATTAATGTTTTCCCAATGAGCTTATATATCAGATAAGAGCCATTATTTATTTCCAGATGCTAATAGAGAAGACTGCAATGGCTGTAAGCAGCATTACAACAGTTTAAGGTAGGCACATGAATACAGCATTTCCTCTTGTCACCCTGCAGGGTGCTGGAAGAGGAAAGAGAAATTTTT
>NW_008682325.1:17570-19143 GCF_000695815.1 Acanthisitta chloris
AAACAGAGGGGAAAACCCATTGTGCACTAATTCTGTGTTTCTCACCACTGCTATAGCTAACTTTGCAGGAAAGTTAAGCATGAGATTTACTTAAGGCCAGTTCCTGACCTTGGGTGACTACACCATTTTCTGTTAGTGGGGTTTTGTGCAACTCCTTCTGGGGGAGCAGTCCCCTTTGGGATTGCTTCTAGTAAATTAAATCGTAAAATCATAGAATGGTTTGGGTTAGAAGGAACTAACATTTAGCTCCAACCCACCTACCATGGGTGCTAAAAGTTCCCCCCTCTTCCCCCCTGCCAACCTGGCCTTGAACACTGCCTGGGTTGGGGCATCTACAAGTTCTCTGGGCAACCTGTTCTGGTGCCTCATCACTCCCACAGTAAAGAGTTTCTTTTTAACATCTAATCTAAATCTACTGTCTTTCAGTTTGAAGCCATTTCCCCTTGTCTTATCAGTACAGTTCCTGACAAAGAGTCCCTCTCCAGCTTCTTTGTTAGCTCCTTCAGATACTGGAAGTGCTATGAGGTCTGCACACAATCTTCTCTTCTTCAGACTGAACAGCCTCAAGTCTCTCAGCCCAGCTACATAAGAGAGGTGCTCTAGTCCTCTTATCAATTTCGTGGCCCTCCTCTGGACTTGCTCCTACAGTTCCATGTTGTTCTTCTGTTGGGGACACCAGAACTAAACACAGTGCTCCAGGTGGGCTCTCACAAGAACAGAGTAGAGGGTGAGAATCTCTTCATTCAACCTGCTGGCCATGCTCCTTTTGATGCAGATGGTCTTTTAGTTTGCACAGGTTATCCCTGATGTATTTTCTCAACTTCTTTACATTCTTGGACTAAAGATGAAAGTCCATTTTCCCATTCAGAGCATTATTGCTCTGTTTCTTTAAATGTATCTGAATAAAATAATAAAGGTCCTTTGGGGGAACAGGTTACAGTAAGACGTACATTTAATGAAAACCTATTGGCTGTTATAGGGTCAGAGAAGTGCACTGGTCCCAGTGTCTGGTGTAATTTTAATTCCTCAGTTAGAGTTCTGTCCATCTGGAATAGGTTGTCTGGAGAATTTGTCACTGAAAGTGTTCAAGGTCAGGCTGGACAGGACTTTGAGCAGTCTGATCTGATCAACGGACGTCACCAGATGTCACAATGGTGATTGGACCCTTGCAAACCTGTGATTCTGCAAAAGCAGACCTTGAGAAAGATTTGAAGTTCAAAAACTCTAACAGAAGTAATTTGCCAATCAGTTAGGGAAACTGCAAAAGTCCATACTATTTCTAATTTCTCATCCTTTTCCTAAACTGAACTTTGTTAGCTTTAAAAAAAAACATTCAAAGATCAGAGCTACTTATACAGCATATTCTGGCCTATGCCCAAAGTGCATGCACATTTTTCCTAGATCTCCAAGCTTACAAAGCCTCCTCTGCATCCTTAAGGAAGTTTATTTCTTTTCATTCCTTCAGGCCTGGGAGAACCTGCTCTCTGAGCTGTGAAGATACCACATGGCACTTGTGCCACTTGTAGGAGCAGCAGCTGCTAATCATCTTCTGTCCTGGTTTTAGCCAGGATGG
>NW_008682326.1:0-454 GCF_000695815.1 Acanthisitta chloris
CCGCCTTTTTTCGACCGCCATTTTTACGCGATTTCTCGCCTTTTTCACCGCCATTTCTGCTCTTTTCCCGCCTTTTCTAGGCTGCCATTTTTGCTCCCATTCCCACCTTTTTTGGCCGCCATTTTTGCACGCTTTCCTGCCTGTTTCGGCCGCCATTTCGGCTCGCTTTCCCGCCTTTTGTCGACCACCCTTTTTGCTCTTGGAATTGTGTTATACTGTTTTTATTTGTGCTCTGCCTTGGAATTGTGTTATACTGTTTTTATTTGTGCTCTGCCTTGGAATTGTATTGCTCTGTCTTTATTTCTGCTCTGTCTTGGATATGCATTGCACTACCTTGGGATTGTAGTGCAGTGTTTTTATTTTGCTCTGACTTGGAATTGAATTGTAGTGTTTCTAATTGTGCACTGCCTTGGAATTGTAGTGCACCGTTTCTAACTGTGCTCTGCCTTGGAAT
>NW_008682327.1:0-10633 GCF_000695815.1 Acanthisitta chloris
GGAGCGGGGAACGGCCCGAGGAAGTGAATTGCAAGTGGAAACACGAGAGTAGAGACGAAGGGAAAATGCGGAGAGAGGGGGGGAAAAAGGAAGGGGGAAAGTGGAGGGAAAAGAAAGGAAGAAAAACCCGAAGAAAAACGATTTTAAAAACACGACAGAAAAGCAGACCTAACTGTTGCATAGTAATTAAACCCAAGTAGTTTTTAGAAGCTCAGTCGGGAAAGAAAGTGAAAGTTCCGGAAACGAGAAAAGGGCAAAAAAAGTGAAGAGAATAATCCAACGTTCACAAATACACTGAAGTAAAATAGCTAAAATGGTACAAATGATGCTTTGGAGATCCTCGTCCCCCTCTGGCCGCGGGGCCATGTGCGCCCAGCGCTGGCCTCGCCCCATCCCCAGGCCGGCAGGGGATGGGGCAATTGGCCCACAGCGAAATTTCAGCTGCTAAAATTGCCACTGTGTGACCCCTCCCTGCAGGAGGAGGGGACGAGACTGTGCGCAGTTGAAATAGTTGCAGCTGAGAAAATCTTGGTGCTGGGTACGGAAAGTTACAGACACCAAAAATAAAATCGCAAAGATCCTGAGAGCCAGTTGGCCTGAAAGGGGCGAAGAGAAAGAAGGGGAACTGATAGAAACTATGTGAAATAACATCATGCCTGTTTATAGCTGCATGCTGGGTGCTTTGTTGCTGACCTGGACAGACTGTATGGCTCAAGCTCCAACTGCTTAAAAAAGCATTTGCAAAGTCACAAGAAAACATTTTTTTTTTGCTAGGAAAATCTATTTTGATTAGACGTGGAGGAGCAGCTGGTCAGGGAAAGAAATACTAGATTTATATAAACATGGGAAATTCAATGCACAGCCTGTTTTATATGTTTCAATGTGTCCATCATCTAGGAATCTGGACACCTGGGGACACAGGATTTGAGGGTATGCCAGGCTGGGAATTGAGCAGAAAGACAGTGAACAAAACCAGGTATCTGCAATTTAGCAAATGTTCTCTCCTGCTGGAAACTGCAGAGCAACACCTGGCTGCCAAGGCTGGAACTATTTGAAAAATTGGAAATCAGGTTCAGGCAAAGAGGAGTGCAGCAAAATCGAAGCTGTGCTACCAGAAATAGTTCATTTTGGGGAAGAACAAAACTTTAAAGTCTTCACACAGAGAGCGGGAGGCAGAAATTCCCTACTGGTGAGCCTGATACAAAAGCAAGCTATTGAAACTAAAATTAAATATGTGGTGGGATGGCATGTCTCTTTTTAAATAAAACATCATAAAAAGAGGCAGGTGTGATTCCTGCATTCCCACGAACCTTTCCAAGTGCCTGTTATCATCAATGTAATAACTGTCCTAGTTTGGGTATGGTGAGTAGTAGAGTTTGACTTTGAAACTGATAGCGTGCAGTGAATATTTACTGAACATACAACAGCAACTCTGAAATAACAGTACCCTACTCCCAAACATGTATCAGCAAATATGTGTATTTTTAGACAGGAGGTTCTCTTAAGGTGTCTTAACATGTGCAATATGCTCTCCAATATGCACTTCCAGTTTGAGGTCCTTTTTTTTGTTTATTGGTCTATAAAATACCATGCTGGATAACACAGAATCAGACCCTGATCCTGACCCAAAAATTTAAAAATGCCCAAGGATGGGAAAAGTTGCTGTTTGCATTGGTGCCTCTTAGTTTCAGTTTTGTGTGTGTGTACATGTCCTGTACTTAAATTCTGTCATACACTAATGTAAGAGGAGATACACAATGTACAGCCCTGGTAAGCCCAACAACCAACCAAAATTTGGAAAGAACATGCAGGAAAAAAGTAAATTCAGTGTATGTCATGTGATAACCTAGGGAACTCTAATACAGTTTTGTTTTTGAAAAAGTGGTTTTGTACTAAAGCTTATGAAAATTATAACAATACCAAAGCCTACTGCTTAAGGGATTTATCCTAGCTTTATCAATGAAGCTTCTGCATTTAATGTGAGCTGCATAGCAGCATTACTCACAGCATAATCGGTGAGCAATTTCTGTATTGTAAGTCACAAACATTCTCACGACCCACGAATGCTGACAGCTTGTTTCAAAGCAGAGCTAATAGCAAAGCAAGCTTCAACCATGACTGCAGAGATAACCAAATACAGAATTTCAGATACAGGAGGGACCCAACCACAGCTGATAGTAATGCACAGCAGCCTTTTGCTTCCAAGAAGACTACTTTGCCTTTCTAGTCAAAAAGCCTTTTGAGGTGCCAGCATCATGACTAAGAGCCTTATAGTTCTAGCAGGAGTCTTTGTTGCTCATCAACAGATAATTTCTTTACCTTTGTGCCCATGTGTTTATAACGATAGCATTACCTGCAGAGAGTGTCAACACCTGCCTATCCATAACTCTCCACCCTATCTCTCTTCTGGTCACCACATGAAATAAATACTTTGCAGAGCAACCTTCCTCTGTGTTTTTACGATCAACACATTTTAATCCAGTTTTTCTGGCTAAGTTGAGTGCATCCACATGTGTCAGTGAGCACAAAGGGAGTGATGGAATAGGATTTGCTACCTCCAGCATGTCCCATCATCAGTGGGAAGAGGTTCTGGAGATGGTATTTCACCTTTTCTCTGCTCCCCCTGGCAGTGATTTTGAAACTGTGACATCCGAACAGGGAACACCAGTTATTTATTACTTTTTTCACCTTGCAACATTGGTGCTTACAGTATGCAAACCCTTACAGGAAAAAAACACAAACCAAACCCAACAGCCAAACCAGGGCTTACAAGAGTTACAGGAGCAGAGTTTCTTCCTGAGATAGAGAATTCTCCAAGGAAGTGATGTTGCCCACAAAGCAGCCCACAGACAAACACTGCAATGCTACCTAGACTCTGCTGCTAAAATTAATACTAGAACACAGGTCTGGTTTGTGTAAGGTGCTCACTGATTAATCATCTAAATCAGCCTGGACATGTTTAAAGATAGTTTAACGGAAAAGGAAACTGGACAATTGCAACTTTTACCATAAGTGTGGCTAGATACACATTTTGATTTAGCTAATCCCATATATGGCCATGAAAAATGTCACTAAAATTCAAAGGGGAGGTGACAAGCATCCAGCAAATGATTTGGATATGAAGGGACTGTATCCAGAGAGGTCTTTAAGCAGTAACTTTGACTTAGTTTTGCATTAACTCCACCTGGTTGGTCTTTACTTCATGCACACTTAGTTTATTTGCTGGCTTATTTTTTTAACTGGATGTTGAGGACTTAAATACTTTTAAACATTAAAGAATGCTTTGCTTTTAACAAAAAGGGAACACAAAGGAGAATGGCTTTTGTCCTGTTGTTGCTCTAGATTTCCTGTTTCAGTGGCAGCAGCATGTTGTGAAACTGTCATATTGCAGAGATGGAATCACATGCTCTCGCAGCTGAGTTTTAATGTATTTCTTACATTTCTCCATATTAATCTTTGGCATAAGCTCCAATGCTCTGAGATTTTTCTTGCATTTGAAGAGTTTATTATTGCTAGGGACCCATACATTTGACTCTCTTTAAGTGTCATTGCTCATAAGAAATAGGGTAGATGTTTTTATAGCATTTTAGAGACTGTTCTGTTTCTTCCACTGCATAGAAACATGGTAGGTAAATTCCAGAAATAATAAAAGGAATTAAATTAAAGACCTTTATTCTAATACCAACCTCCTTTTCTACTCAAATGTGACAGTGGCAACTTCTGTAGTGCTGCTTCCAGCTCTGTCCTGATGCATATATTCAAACTCAGATTAGACAAGGCTCACCACAAGACCAGAAACAGGTTTGAGAAATAAGACAAAGAAAGGAGTGTGGACACATCCACTTTGCAATTTTGTTGATAGCAGGGAATGTCTTTGTCTGGGTGTTGGTTTGGTTTTGACTCCTGCTGGGATCTCTGTGTGCTCCTGAAACAATGACAAAATAACATAAGTGGTACTTTAACATTGAGAGAACTGCTTAAAATTGTAAAGTGGTAAATGATGCTTTTTTGTAGCACTTTAAAAAAATGGTCTCTGACCCCAGTACTATGCAATTTTAACAGAAATTGTGCCTGGATTTAGTTGCTCTACTGGCAGAGTTTATATGCTCAATCTCCTCAAAAGCTCCTTTTCTGTTGTCACTGTGCCAGAGTGGGATTATTACTCAAATTATGATTGTGGGAGCTGGCAACTCAGGTGGTATTTTGTACCACATTGCATTTGCTGAAAAAAACATTGTTTGAAGGAATGATTTAAAAGACAATCTGGACCTTGTCGATGGCAAGTTGAAGATAAGCCAACAGTGTGCCCTGGCAGCAAGGAGGGCCAACCGTGTCCTGGGGTGCATCAGGCAAGGCATTACCAGCTGGTCGAGGGAGGTGATTGTCCTGCTTTACTGTGTGCTGGTCCAGCCTCACCTTAAATATTGTGTGCAGTTTTTGGCACCACAATATAAGTAAGATATTAAGTTATTGGAGAGCAGCCAAAAGAGGACAATGAAGATGGTGAAGGTCCTTGAGGGGAATCATGTGAGGAGTGGCTGAGGTCACTTGGTCTGTTCAGCCTGGAAAAGAGGAGACTGAGGGGAGACCTCATTGCTCTATACAACATCCTTACGAAAGAAAGTGGAAGGGCAGGCACTGGTCTCTTCTCTCTGGCAACCAGTGACAGGACCTGAGGGAAGTTGCATCAGGGGAGGTTTAGGCTGGGTATTAGAAAATGGTTCTTCACCCAGAAGGTGGTTGGGCACTGGAACAACTCGCCTGGGAAGTTGTCACAGCTCCAAGCCTGAGAGAGTTCAAAAGGCATTTGGACAATGCTCTCAGGCACATGGTGTGATTATTGGGGATGTCCTGTGCAGGGCCAGGAGGTGGACTAGATGATCCTCAAGGGTCCCTTGAAACTCCGATTATTCTGTGATTCTGTGAAAATCAGTTATAATTTGGAAAATGGTTTTTAAGCAAGTAACAATTCAGGTGGAAGAGAAATGACAAAGGGGTTGTTTTTTTTCCCTTTTTTAAACATGCAAAGCAGAACAATTCCCTGAAAGTGCTGGGGTAGAGCCTCTAGTTTTTGGTCTCACATGTTTTGGAGGCAAAATTCATCCCTCTCCAACGGCACTCTCCAAAATGCCCCCACTGCCTTATGTTTCACCAGAAAGGGGTAAACTTTCAACATGCAGATGAAAGGATGGTTTAAAGAGTAAAATTCCAGATTGATCTGAACTTGGAAGCACTTCTGAAATAAAAAGAGCCTGTATAGAAAGGGTGGACTCACTGGGGGCTAAACTGCTGGCATTTAAAGGTTGTGATTGATTAAGGTATAAACTGAAGAGCAGCAGGTTTGGGGTATACACAGTTCAATATGCCATCAGCAAAGTCTTAGAAATTGTGCCTTTCTGAGTGCAGGAGGGGCCAGAGAGCAGAAATAAGGAATGGAAAACAAACAAAATGCCTGTCAAATGTGAGATGAAGGAGGAAAACAAACACTGGAACAACACATACTACACAAAATGCTGCTAAGAACAGTAAATACTTGAAGGTGGAGCTGAACTTCCTGAAGGATGCACAGCATCAGTGTATATCATCTAGTAAACTCTTGAGAACTGGCAAAAGGAAGTGGGCACCAATAATCTCACCACAGGGTAGATTATTAGAAATCAGAAGTTTGTCTTCTCCAAATGCAAAAACACAGAAAGGATCATAAACCATCATGATAAAGAAAAGCACAGTGAAAGAACAATAAAAAAGCGTGAGCAGCAAATAGCAAAAGGAATCCAAGCTAATCTTAAATCTTTCTTTAGACACATCAAGACCAAGAAGCCTACTGGAGTCTGATGGATCAAATGACAACTGCAGAGTAAAAAAGAGGAGAGGCCAAATCATTTCCAGAGAAGCTAAATGATGTATTTGCATGTGTTCACTGAAATAAGCAGATGATCCCCATACTTGAACCCTTCTTTTTGAGAGAGTTGGCAGAGATTCTTCCTGAAAATGTGCTAACTGGGAAAGGCTGTAATCCAAAGCAGGCAGAGTAACAAATCCACAGGCATCTGAGCTTCTAAAGGGAATGCTGCTAAGAAATAGCAGATCTAGTAATGGACCTACCTTTCTCTTCCCACATTCTATGTGCCCAGAGTCTGGAAGGTGGCAATTTGACAACAATCTCTAAAAAAGATTCCAGATGAGAAATGAGGTGACAGGATGGACAGTACTAAAGGCTGGCAAGCCTAACATCAGTGCCAGGCAAAGCAGTAGAAACTGCAATATAAGACAGAATTTGTGTGCACCTGGATAAATACAATCTATTTGGGCAGTTCCAACACATCCTCTCTAAATGCAGTATTTACCATTGAGGCCTCTAGACAAGTTTTTGATGAGGTCAGCAAGCATGCAGACAAGAGTGATCTGGCTGATATGGTCCACTAGTAATTTCTTAATCTGGATGAAAGCTCCTACTGGGCGAACAAATCAGCAGGCACTAATCACATGACCTTGCTGTTTGCATTTTTCTGTTGATTTGAGTGGTCTTTGCTGTAAAATTATTATTTGTATCTTACTCATTACTTCTATGAGTGAGACTGAAATAGCTTTTGTTATTATTCACAGCTTCCATGAAGTTAGCACTTGAACAAGAACTACCTGTCTGTGACTCAACATTCACACAATTGAGATAAAGTTTGTGGGTGGACAGTGCATATAAATGAGTTTATAGAACTTCTCTCTGTGTTTGACGCCATGTGTAAATCAGGAAGAGACTATGAGAGTATTGCTATCAGCTTTTCATCACTGCACAAGTACTGCTGGTGAGCTGGTTTCATGTGCTTGACGCAGAATACACAAGGTAGAACGTGAAAGATGAAGATAGTACAGAGCAGCAGAGATCTCTTATGACTCAGATCTGCATTGCTCTGCACATACACTAACCATTAATAAGCTTGTAGGCAAAATTTCAGAGTAGATCTTAGGCTATAAAAGCTTCAAGATTTGGCCACTTCAGAGATCACCTCTGGGTGTAACATACTTCTATTGTAGAGATCATCAGTTATGTTCAAGCTGAACCTGCTCCTGGCTTTGAAAAATCAAAGCCTAGTCTTTCCTTTGCTGAGGCTGTGAAGGAGTAAGCACGCCCTTTACGGTAGCTTCTGGAAGACTTACTATACAACACTGCATGAGTATCTCTAGTTACATTTTTATATGTCAAAAAAAAAGATAATAACACTGTATAATCAGTAAAATAACTAAACAGTACTGTTTCACTCTTTGATTTTTATGTCTTAATTCTCAAATACCTAAGTAAATCACAAAATTCTAAAAAAAAAGAGGAATGAGAGGTTATAATAGTGAAGTGTGTGTAGAGTTCTAGTTAGTGATCTATTTAATTGACGCTTACTTAAATAGTTCTGTTACTTTAAGGAGTGCATCTACATTTTCTTTTTTGGAGGCAATGATATGCCTATAGAACTAAACCATCAGTTTTTATATACATTCTATTAAACTACAGCACTTCATGCTATGAAGTCCCTAAGTTTCTTAAGGTTTGTCTGTATTTCAAACTGAAACAGTTTGACCATGCAGAATAACCTGGGCTGGATCTATCATAGGCAGTATTTAAATGCCCCAGTAGGACACAGAACTTGTAGCCCATAATTTAAGTCCCATCATCATGTGAAAACTTTGGAAACATCAGAAATCTCTTTACAAACACAAAACATGGAAGAAATGCTCAGATGCTGTTCACATGAATCAAAGTAACTATGTCAAAGAATCACAGGATCTGTCGAGATCATTTTGTACATCCCCTTGCTTAGAGCAGGGTCAACTAGAGCAGATTGCCCAGGACTGTCTCCAGTTCTATTTTGAATACCTCCGTAGATGGAGACTCCACAACCTCTCTGGACAATCTGCTCCAGTGTTTGATGGCCATCACAGTAAAAAACACCTTTATTTCTTCTGCTTTTGAAAGAAAAAATTCCTGTATGTCAGTTTGTGCCTATTGCCTCTTGTTCCTTCACTGAGTGCCACTGAGAAGAGTCTGGCTTAATCTTTACTCTCCACATGTTTAGATATTTAGATACATTGACAAGATCTCCCTGAGCCTTCTCTCCTCCATCTCTCAGCCACTCCTCACATGACAAACACTCCAGTTCCATGATCATCTTTGTGTCTCTTTGCTGGATTTGGTCCAGTAAAACCATATCTTTCCTGCACTAGGAACTCTAGAACTAGATCCAGCACTCCAGGTGTGTCTCAGTGCTGAGTAGGGAGAAAAGATCACCTGCCTCAACCTGCTGGCAATGCGCCTCCTAATGCAGTCCAGGATACTGTAGGCCACATTTGCCATAAGGGCAAACTGCTGGCATATATTCAAGCTGATGTTCACCAGGGCTCCCAGATCCTTTTTTTGTAAAGCTGCTTCCCCACCAGTTATTCCTCAGCCCCTAGTGATGTGTGGGGGGATATTACTCAACAGGAGCAGGATTTGGCATTTCCCTTTGCTAAATTCCATGATATTCCTCTTTACTCATCTATATAGCTTGCCAAGATCCCAATGAATGGCAGCACAACCATCTGGTGTATCAGCCACTCCTCCCAGTCTTCAAGTATCTGCCAGCCTCCTGGGGGTGCACTCTGTTCCATCATCCAGGATCATTAATAAGGATGTTCAACAGTATTGGCCCAAGAATTGACCTCAGGAGTACACCATTAGTGACTGGCCTACAGCTGGATTTTGTGCCACTGATTATAATCTCTTGAGCCTGGAATTTCAGCCAGTTTTCAATCTACTTCACTACCTAGTTGTCTAGTCAGCAGTTGGTTAATGAGGGTACTATAATTGCCAGTGATGAAAGCCTTGCTGAAGTTAAGATGATTAACATCCTCTGCTCTCTCCTTGCTCACCAAGCTAGTAATTTCATCATAGAAGGCTATCAGGTTGGTCAGGCATGATTTTCCCCTTCATATATCCATACTGATGACTCTCAATCATCTTCGTGTCCAGAATGATTTCCTCCAATACCTTCCTGGGTATCTAGGTAAGGCCAAGTGGCCTGTAGCTCCCCTCCTCTTCCCTCCTTTTCTTCTTGAAGCTAGACATCTGCATTGAACTTCCGGTCCTCCTCTGATCATTGTGACCTTTTGAAGACACTTGAGACTGGCCTTGCAGTGACATCTGTCAGCACACTCAGCACTTGTGGATGTATCCCACCCACTACTTGTTTGTGTCCGATTTGTTTAAATGTTTTGATCTTCTCTACTGTGGGTAAGTCTCCATTGCTCTAGATGCTCCCACTGGTCTCAGGGGCCTGGGATTCCTGAAAGTAAGTCTTACCAGTAAAGATGGGTGAAGGAGGCATTGAGTTCCTCTGATTTTTCCACATCCTGTGTTATAATCACCCCACTCAGCAGCAGTCCCACATTTTCACTAGTCTTCATTTTGCTGCCGGTACATTTGCAGATGTCTGGACAGTGCAGAGCTATTCATCTCACTTTCCTCTAAACTGTGTCAATGGACTGGACCCCTAGGAAAGTTCCCAGACAAAGAGGAGATGCTGTTGTCTCCTTTTTAACAAATACATGACAGTTTGAGCATCTTTGCTATGAAAGACTCAAATACAATCCCTTTTTCTAAGAGGAATCTGAACCAACACTGATCCAGATTAATTCAATAACTACCAGGCTAAACCAAGTGCTCAGTGTCTCCTTTTGGAGCTGATGCAGTTTATTAAAAGCACTGAAATATTTATAGAGCACAAAATAGAATTTATATCTCACTCGCCCATTTCCCCACAAACAAGTACTGCTACTACTGGAGCACAGTATCACTCATATTCTCATTGTGATCTGTTGAATATTTACTTACTGGTTTAAAGTCCAACAGCTAGACTATGCTTCCCTTATGAGCCTAGCCCTTGAGTTGACAACCTGAAACCTTGAGAGAGACAAAGTGCTAAAAGTATATTGATTTTAACTTTAACTCAGCCACGGATAAGGAATGCAATTGTGATCCTACCTTAAAAATGGGATGAACTAACCACTAACAGAAGTGAATCCTTATGGCAAGAAGAACCATAAACCTAGCATTTATCTTTAACCTTTACTCCCATACACTTTTATAGCCACAGGCCCTGCCAGAGAGGACGTGATAAACATGGCAAATTAGGAACAGGCAAAAGGGAAGCCAAGTGTCTTGACTTTAAATGAAAAAGTTCGTGGAGACTCGAAATCAGAGTGTATTTAATTAACCTAATAAAACAGATGTTGGACATAAAAAGTATGAGCAAACACAAATAGTGCTAGAGATCACTTTAAACAGAAGTTGCCTTCAATTAGTTTATTTTTATAAACAATACCATGGACTTTGAAAGATTGCTAATGCTGTAATATAACACCATAAGAACACTGTAATGAAACAAGTATGGGACAGTAATCTCACATTTTTAACCCAACACATAACTGAAAATAGACTTGGTTTATCCATTTCTTTACACTGTCATTTCAGCTCTTTCCTGTTACTGCTATTAGCCTGAATTGAGAAAATAAGTTACTTCAAGTTTAGTTGCAAAAAAAGCCACTTTGAAAACTAAATTTTACCAACAGTTTTTCTGGCAAAACGTGTATCTATCTGGCCTCAGTA
>NW_008682327.1:10673-61351 GCF_000695815.1 Acanthisitta chloris
ACTATTCCTGCAAGGGGGTTTCCCCTTAGCAACAAGGTGTTGTTTTTGCAGCTTGCATGGTACTTGGCAATCATTTTCACAAGAAGACCTCCAACAAATAAATTCTTTTCCCTCATTTTGTATGTGGAAAACTCAAAGCCAAAAAAAAAAAACAAACCCAAAAAAACCCCAAAGGTGAGTTGGCCAAGGTGACATAGTGATAGTGAAGCCAGAAAACAGAGCCTGGACCTCCCCAGCTCCCAGAACTGGTTAAATCCTTTTGCCTGTACCTGCCACCAAATAGCACAATAGTAAAATGCACATCTTTTCCTTTCTCTTAGCCAAGTGTTCCTGTGAAATAGAGAAATAAAGACCAGTTAATTCATGGACTCAATGACTGACCTCTGATGTCATTTGGCTATTCGTACTGCCTAAGCAAAGAAACAGCGATGCATGCCCACACATCCTGAATGTTTCACCTGTTGGGTTTGTTTGCTTGGTTGGAGGCTTGTTTTTTTCCTCAAGCAGGCAGGATGAGAGCAGCAGGACCCACAACTGAAGGCATCTTATACAGCTGACACTTCTGTCAAGGTTGGGTCCCTTTTGCATTAATTCTTGTGCAAATGTGTGGATTTCCCCTCTAATCTTGAAGTGTATGGTAACACAGTGAGACTCTCATTTGTGGTCACTCTGGGATGCTTGAATTTAATTAGCTTCCTGTCAAAAAACACTGTAAGTGTTCACTTTCCAGAACCAGTTGCAATTTAAATCAGTCCTAGGAGGGATGGGGGGTTCCTGCAGCATTCTAGAAATGGCACACTTTATAATTACTCCAGTTCATCATTTGTAACAGCTGTCAGTATACACACATGAGTTATATCAAACCAACTAAAATGAGCTGCAGTCAGGCAATGAACAAGTTCAGAAGTTACTTTTCTAGCTACCACATTGCCTACTGGACAGCACTTTAGCTGGGCATGTAATACCACCTACATTAAAAAGGGCAAACATATGTACCATTCTGATGTTAAACTAAGTATCAAGCAGTTTAAAAATCTTGCCTAACAATAAGATTTTTCTCTAACAATCTGACACCTATAATAGCATCACACTGAACTATGGGGAAGAAAACAAAAATCAGTTCAGGACCCCATATGACCTATTTGTTTTAAAGAATAATGCATTGTGCTACATCTATTTTGGCACTTAATAGCCAATGTCCCTGTGCTGCAACCAACTTATCAAGCAGGAAAAGAACTCCAATGTTAAGCAAATAGTGAAAGTTATTCCTAAATTTCATTTCTCCTCCCATCTCTTGTTGGGTTTTTTTTTGTGTAACAGGATTTTTTCCCCTTTAATATCTTTTTGTTCTGTTTCCATTTCATGCTATAATTATAGCTAAGACAGGCTACAAGTTAAACACTAAACTGCACTGGATTTTGGAATAGTGCCTGTATCTAAGTCACCTTTTCTTCTATTCCCTAAAACACCTGAATTGGGGGAAAAAAACCCTGCACATAGTATATAGTCACCTCTCAGACCAGGTTACAGAGGAAAGATTAGAGCATCCAGGTTGAATGAGATGTAAGTATGTCACAGCAGAGCCTAATGTCTAATGACTATTATGTTTTTCTTTTGTTTTTCTTTTTTTTTTATTCCTATTTTTACATTATGTATCTGAATATTTATCACAGTAGCTTCTGAATAGTATTGTGCAAGGCACAGTATGCAGTTTGATGCTTTTTTCCTCTTAACAGCTTTGAACTTCCCCCTTTTCCTTATTGCAGTGGTCAAGAGACTCACAATAGGGTTTTTTTCTCCCTCTATGATTTATATCACAATAAATGTACAATTTCTCTTGATTCCCTAAAGTCCTTCCTTAATGTTAGACTTACTACAGCCTCAGGACTGCTGAATCATACTAACATAAGAAAATGAGCCTAAGACTGAATTATTACCCATCTTGAGAAATTCAGTCATATATCACAAATTGTCTCCTCCTTTTCTCCTAAAAATCCAAGTCACAGTGTTAGGTGTTATGGGCCACAATTTATAACATTAAGTATTTATTTTTAAAGAGATCTACATTGTATCTCCACAGAATGTTTTTTATGCACATCTCCAATTAAATCTCTCCCCTAGAGGGTTAATAATTAGCAAACTGACTTCCCCAGCTGGTTTTGTTCAAAGTGCCGTCATCCTCCTGAATTCAGTCAACATCTATCAGAAACAAAGACGTCAAACAAAACATATTAGGCTTCAGTATTCTCTTGTGAAGTTTTGGCCTCCAGCCAGAAATTTTTGTTATTTTCTGTGTAAGCTTTATTTTTCTTTCCCTGACCAGCAGTTACTATGGATCAAAAGAATGCTTTAAAATGCAATTATAAAACCAATAAACACTAGCACTGACATAGCACTGTGCACCTTCACTTAAGTTTTGCATCTGTTTTGGATGTCCTTATATTTGGGAACATGCTCCAATGTGGGCTTTCTAGGGCTCAAGCTTTTTTCAGCATCCCATGAATGTTCCTCTGTCTCCAGAGGGAGACAGAAAACCTAGCTGTGTTAGGGCTCTGTTTAAACACTTTTTTCAGAAACACTAAAGAATGTCTGTGTCAGAATTAATTTTCTTCATTTTGTCATTGTTATCCAAATGGATTAAATGCATCAAATTTCATAAAGGAAATTTTTAATGATTTTATGATCCTGGTGGAATTGGGGTCAACCATCCCTGCCCTTTCTCATAGCTTATGACTTCACTTTGAATGTCATGGACTTTGCAGACTATCCCACAGCTCTTGAACCAGATTTGGCCACAGATACACTTCAGCAGGCCCACAAGAATCTAGGAACAGATATTTGTAAGCCAGCCAAAAGCTGCCCTGTCAATCACTCATATCTCAGTGCTTTGAACCAGGCAGTTGCTGTGCAGGAAGTTGCTGTTTCTACTAACATGTTACCCAAGAGGAAGACAGGGGAGTCTGGGACATTGCTGCCTCCTGTGTAGAAGGGACAGCTGCTGCTTCTTCCCACAGGCTGCCCCCACCTGGGGTCCAGCCTCACACCTGTGAGGCAACTGGACAACTTAAGGGTACATCACAGAGACATCTTCAAAGTACAACCCCAGAAAAGAGATCATCAGGCATCCCATCAACTGGGTCTGTGACTTCAAGGGGGAAAACAAAAACAAGATTAAAAAAAGTAAGTAAAAGAAACAAAAACAACAAAAAAAGTTTTCATTTTCTCCCGTATATTCTTTTAGTTTTTCACTATTCATGTAGTGATTCTGGACCTTCACAGCCTTTACCCTGGAAGTGAATTTTAGGTACCCAGGGCAGGTTGGGTGCCTGTGTCCCACTGGCTGCTGTCATAAATTAATTGGATGATTCAGCTTCACTCATTTTGGAACTCGTTCTATCCAGAGGCAGACCACAAATTTAAGTGGAGGTGTTTCCCATATCTCAGTTGCATGACATTTGTGTCCAGAGATTGTAAATTCTGGCTGCTGAACACCTGTGTGGGTCAGAAGGCTACAAGGTAGGTTTGGGCTAGAAGGCAGAGGGATGATGCATCAGCAGTCCCACAAACACATACGCACTGACATTTTCAGGTCAGGCTTGCTCATCTTTACCCAGGCTGAACTGAAAGGGCCATCCAGCAGTGCTGTGAATCAACTCCCCAGCGGCCGTGGTGGATTGATTTGTTTATTTCTAAATCACAGTTATCCAGTGTAACAGTGCACACTGCCATTGAAAGTGACCCTACCACTTGCATTGGCTGCTTATTGTCAGCCCAGCTATCCCCATGGTTATCTATCAAGTATTTCTTGCTGCGGTTCAGTCACTTCTTGTTCTATTCTTCCCAAATAGCAGGAATAACTGATCCCTGTTACCTTTATACTTTTGCTTTCACTGGTGAATGGCTCTTTCTTTTATCCTTCCTTCCATGAGGGTTTGCTTTGTGCTACATCAGAGCATGCCACCAAAAACCTGTAAGAGCAGCTGAGACTCACCCTACTTCCACTTTACATCCTTTCAATCAGGCAAGAATGAAGCAAATTTATATATAAATAGCAATGATTAAAAGACATATCATCAACGCAGACTAGACTCAGGACAGTTACGGGAGGGTGGATGGTCAAGGACAAGACACAGAAAGGAGCCTACACTGGCTTTCTTCCTTCTTCCATAACTTAACTATGCCCAGATGCCCAGGCATGTGGTGCATACACTCCAGAAATGCTGTGTCAGTGCAAGGATAAAGCCAATATCAGCTGCATTCCTAGGTGTGGTGTGTGGGGAACAGCCACTGTTATTTATACTACAAGTATTTTAGAGGGTAAAGGAGCCTCCGTTTCTGTATTCATCTATTCTTTACACATGGAAAGCCTCCAAGAACTGTTCTGATGCATTTCCACATTTAACTGGACCTGATGTCTTTTATAGCCATGATGTATCCCATGTGTACAACTCCATCTTCAACATTTGCTTTTGAAATAGTATTTAAAGTAATTCAATTTGCCTCAACATAATTTTCTTCCCACAAAACTAGCAGGACACGATATGCAGCAGCAGAAACATAACCTTCTTACCTTTTCAGAAAGAATCCTTCTGATATTCTTGAATATTAAATACCAGAAAATATAATTCCAAGGTCATGTGAACATTTCGGGAGTTGTCAAATTTCAGGTACATAACACGTAAGCCTGCTAGCATCAAGAGAAACTTACTGAAAGAAATTAGTACAGGTGAAGCAGAATTAAGTTGTGCTGGAACCATAACAAATGAAGCCTTACATGACTTAGAACAATCTTTGATGATATATTAAAAGTTTATGTACTCCAGCTCACTGGCAATGTCCAATGTTAGGGACTCTGCTTTCATACCTGAATGAACCTGGAAGCATCAAGCTCTGGGATGATGTCCCAAATCTAGCGTCAGTGAAGCCACGCGGCCCAAAGCTGCTGATGAAGTAGAGTCTGTCTTTTATCAGCTCTGTGTGAGTTTGCTTCTGGCTTCCAGGAGGGGCTTTCCGGGTGCTTCTCACCTATAATACACACAAGGTTTATGGCAGGAATAAGTGGCAACACAGATTTAATCAGGCTATGGTTGGGATCAAAGGCCTAAGATCATGTTTTAGAACAAATGACCTGAATAAACAGCTTCACAAGAGGAACGTACTTGATGAAATAATTTTCAGTGTTCACTAAAAACAAAGAAAAAAGAAAAAACAGAGGATTGTTTTTATAACATAAATGGAAACTTTTAATTTCTAAAGACAAACATCTGAAAAAATCTGAAAAGATACCAAGATGGTTTTGTTTTCCAGTGTTTTCTGTGACACTGACCCAGCTATTGCATTCTACTAGTCCACCCAGTGGTAGTGGATGCCCTTCAAGCACCCAGTGACTACTGCCACTGCTGCAGGCCATCCACCTCTGCAAAACAAGCTGGTAGTTTTGTGCCTTTGTTTGCATGATTCAGTGAAACAGTCTTCCCCATTTTCTTTGCTAGCATGCAGAGGAGAGGAACTTTTAGCCCACTCTGCATTTCAAGATTTATCTTCAGTCTATGAGTTTAGCTGTTCGCAGTTTTAAAAAAAAAAAAGTTTTCAAGCATTTATTTCCAAGAACCACAGAAATTTTGTATTTAGGATGAGGATAAGAAAAAGGTAGGATTTGTTACAATTGCAACAAGCCGATGAACAAAACAAGCACCAGAAATAAAGGAAAAGGTAGTAGAAGTGCTTTTGCTATTTACTAGATGTGCACTTTTGGAAACAATTGCAGTTGAGAATCACTTTAGTGATTATAAATTGCCATGGTGTTACTCATTAGTACTGCAGCAGTGCAGGTCTGGTACACCTCTTCAGATAACTGCAGTTGCTTCATCACAGAAGGACTGGGAAAGTCTTAGAAAAGCTGCAGTGTAAGGAAAAGAGATAATAAAAACTAAGACTTTGAAGAGAGGCTTTATTACAAAATTATTCTCAGTGCCCTTTTTAATGGTTAAGTTTCTAAGATCAGAATCCAAATCACAGTCATCCTGCATAAAGATAATGGATATAGAAAGGGATCAGCAACTCTTAGGCTCTGAGCAACTTAGAGAATAAATTGAGAGAAGAAGAAAATAAATCTGTTTTCAACAGTGCTGTGGAATGATTACTTATGCAATGGATGTCTAAAATGTCTAACAATTTTCACCTTTATGTTGTAATTTGTTTTCCCATTAAAATTAGTAAGTAAATGCCTGCACCAATACAGTGAAGAAATAAAATTTTAAAATAAATTCATTTACAGTAAAGGCATGGCTGGAGCATTTTCAGTGAATTACTCTTCCATCAGAGGGATCAGAACTAAAACACACCACACAGATACGTTTTCTTATTTATTTTATATTCCATTACTCACCAGAGAAAAGAAGACCCCACAGATCAACGTAAGGACTTGCATTATCCCATTCCAAGCACTTCAGTGCATCCCACTAAAGCAGTTGAAAAGGACCACTGGGACTTGGAAAGCTGTCTTAACACAGCTTTGTGACATTGTGGCCATGGCTAAGAACTGACACTCATATTTGCAGTCCTGCAACTAGGGAGTTTTTCTGCTCATTTAACTAAACTTCTAAAGGATGCAGAGTAGATCCCTCAGATTTTTTCCTCTTGCGCAGCTCGTTTTGTCAGCTCTGTGTGTACCACTACCATCTACTGGCCTAACCGAGACTGTGTTTCCAAGCACCAAGATCAACCTTGATTCATTCCATCTCACAACAGAATGAATACCTGTGGATTTGCTCCTGACGGTTACTCATATATCTGAATCAGGGCTGCACCAGAGTGTAGGAGACCAGAGCAAGCCTGCAGGGGTTTAAAACCAACATTCCACTGGTTACCAAAGGAAATACTATAGTATTATTATAGCTCAAATACAGGCCTCTTTTTTTTTTTTTTTTTTTGTGGGTTTGATCTTTTTTTGAGCTGAGGATTTAGAGCCCAGCTGCTGAATGTGTACAATTTAGCTTTTAACCAAATAAATGCCTTGGAGGAAGGTTAAGCCATGGATTTCATTACAGAGGGTTTATTATTACAAGAGACTGAGATTGCCTGTTACTACACTGAAGGTGATTGAAAAATGTAGGGGACTAAAATCTCACAGAGTATGCAAAAACTTTTTTTTTCCCTATGCTCCCTCTGGACTGTACAGCACAGATTTCAAACAGCCCCACAGCTCCTCTCTTGTCATGACCCAGACACAAAAGTGCATGTGTGTGTGTGTGTGTGTGTGTGAAGGTAGTGGAGGGAGGAAAGCAGAAGTGAGGAGGATCCTTGCAAAAGGAAGGGCAGCACTGTGCCCAGGAGAGGCACAGCCAGAAAGGGCTTTGCTGAGGAGTCATGTTGCCCACTTAAAACCTTGTGCGCCACAGCCCTTCACTCTGTCCAGTCATGCTGAACATCTCCAGCATACATATGTTCGCATTGCAGACTCGTGTCCACCTGGGATGTGACAGCTGCATTGGACATCTCTCTCCTTTGGAGACATGCCAAGGATTACTGAAGGAACCAGGAGGTAAATTTTCTCCTGGAATGGCATCTGCAAGAACAAGCACATGGAGTTTTGCCAAAGCCCAATATCTGGCAGACAAAGTTTGACATATGTTGACCTGAATGTACCCGTCTCTGGTAGGGAGACCCTTCCATTGCCCAAGCAAGGGAGTGGTATGAAAAGATCTAACACTCCCTTTCAGTAAAAACACTGAAAGAAGCTAGCATGGCAATCAAAACCACAAGATTCATCTGCCTATTCAGGCTCTGGTGAACCCACTCTTTGACATGGGAAGCACTTTGCTGCTCTCTGTGGAAGCTACTGTGCTGCAGCCCATATAGCTCCACCTCGTTTGTGGCAGAAACAAATTGGCTTCCACACAACACAGCCTCCACAATTCAGCAGAAAAACTCCTCCAGCCCATCACTCATCCTTGATGGCTCCAGCTCCTCACTACAGGGAATAGGCAGCAGGCTGGGAGAATATTTAAACATCAGTGCCATGATCCCATCCATCATGCTTACTGATGGAGCTGTGGTTCCCACCTCCTTCTAGCACCTCCTGCACACGTTCTGGGGCATCCTTGTCCATGCCCCCAGAAGCACTGGGGCCACTGTGTGTGTGGAGATTGTATGCAGTGCCCAGGCCTAGGTCCAGTCACACAGCCAGGAAGCAGGCTGGTGCAAGCTGTCTCTCTCCTATCAGGATGACCTGGTGTGAAGCCTGGGCATTGCTGTTATGAGACACTAAAGCCTCTCCTCTTATTAAAACTGGGGACAGATTCAAGAAAAATTATAGCACAGAAATCTATTAGTCACGTTTTAATTTTCCAGTTGAAATAATACGGTGAATCTCACTGCCAGTGTCATCAAGGTCAGCAATAAAAACACCATCACCATATACTCTGATCAGGTACAGTACAGGAGACCTCTGATTAAGGGAAAACATTTGAAAGCTATTGGTAACAAAATCCAGAAGGAAGACTAGAAAGCAATCACTGATTACATTTTTGAGTGAATAACACTTGCAATTATAAAATTTAAATGATGAAAGATTTAAAAATAAGTATTTAAGGGTTTGTTCCTTCAAAACCAGTTCAAAGTAAGAAGTAAATATTGCTTGACTCTTTCACCCTTAATGCAAGCTCATCTACATCAGAGTCAATGTTAATCAACAATCACTATTTTGAGGTTAACGTTATTTATTATACCATTGCCCCTCAAGTATATTTAAATGATTAAAACATCTCTCAAGGAAAATTGGTAAAATGTCTATGTCAAGTTTTGTGAAAAAATACAACTTCATTAGCCACATTGAAGTCTTACCAGAGTCTGCATAACTATTGACAGCATTGTAGCCTGATAAATACATGTCCTCAGAGATAACACAGCTTACTCTTGTAAACAAAAAACACCCTGAAAGCCACTCTGCTTGCAGTACTGTAAGAAGGCAACATTTACACACTTGCCAGTGAATGTGAGCAAGGGGATTTGTTGTTTTAAGTTCCTCTGTGTTTTAAATAGGTGAAATTCTCACGGGGAAGGGAGAGAAGGTCAGAAGGTGTTTTCTTCTTTTATTTTGGTGATAAAGAAGCTATCACAGTTCATAACAGTTCACATAAAACCAGCAGATTATCTGGTAATTGTACTCAAAAATTGCAGTCCATAACTTTAATTGTGGACCGCACATAAAAAAAGTCCCATAGACAAATCTAGAGGATTAAAACAAAACTTTTAAAATATAACTGAAGACTAATGTATGGGGTCAAACATTAATCAAAATATATACAGAAAAGCTATTTATATCATGGAAAAATCTCAGATTAAGAACTTGTGATAGCTACACCCTTACAAGTTATCAAAAACAGTAAGTTGAACATTATATTGGGACCAAAACCATCTGCAGCCTCTTTGACAACATTTTTGAATGGTTCTGTAAACCAGCACAGAAATACTCTATGCATTAAAGAGTTTTAAAAATAGTCCCATACATAATTATGACATGAACAGGCAATTCTTGTTTCTAGAATTGGCCATGTGATATCTAACTAAAAGGGAGTCAGATTCCTGTGCATGTGCACAAATATTATGTAAAAACACTTCAGTTGGCCTTAGCTGCTTACTTAATTCTGAGGAATATACCTCCATCTTAGGGCTCTTGCAAAATTTTTGAATGAGTCACCTTAAAACAAACAAACCAAGAAACTGAAAAACAAATGCAGCCCTTAGCAGCAGCTTTTAGAGATGACTGAAAGGACAGAAAATCCATTCTGAAGTAACTCATCACTAACTGTTTGGTTTTCCACACTGCAATAAAAATAAAACAAATTCCCTGAAAAGCTTCCAGATATTTTCAGAGAGGTGGATGGAGGACTAGCAAGGGTGGTGGGAGTCCCAGGCAGAATAAGCATTGCCAGGCTGGGCTGGGCTGCTGTAACTGAGCACAGAGACCTGAGCTGGCCCCTTCACAACCATCAGCCTGCAGACCAACTGGTCAGCAAAATTCATCTCCCTTCTTAGCACCTTAGTACAAACACTGAAAGCCAAAGTGTCTGCTACATGGGGTCAAGAGGATTCTAGCACCTTTTGGGAACAGCAGTGTGGCTCCCCCATGTATCACCCTTAGCTTTTAAGAGCAGAGTCTCAGAAGAGTATACATGAATACTGCTTGCAGTGAACAGTGAAGCCATTTGTTACCATAACTTTAGCATGATTTATAAGAGGATTTTTTGCTTCAAATGGATATTGCCAAAAAATGTCTTTAAAGGAGGTTGATGGGATTCCATGTCAAATAATCTGGGTGAGACATCACATGGCTAAATCATTAACAGGAGGTTGGATGCATCTCAGATGAATATATTAACTTTAAGATGACAAAGTCCATATGCCATTATAACTCTAGACTACTTTATTTTATAACATGAACTAGGCCTCACAGGTCAACCTACCAAAACTCTGGCACTCTCAAGTCAAAACTGACTTCATCTCCCTGTAAGCTTGGAAATCTACCTGGCAATAATCCACAGTCTGAAAAATAACTGTTCATTTTGCAGAAGGGATGGCTAGTTAAAAAAAAAAAAAGTCTACCCCATAATCCTTGGAATAAGTTGCAGTGTTCCTGCATCCAAGGCCAAATTTTAATGCTGGCTCACGAGCAGATTCTGCAGTGTAAACAAACGAAACACAGAGGTCCAAATGTTCCCAAAGGAAGAAGTTGGCTGAAAATGTCCCCTGCTTTGGGACCTTAGACACGACTGCTCCATGTGAACAGTTGGAGGTTTATGGTGTGTATTTTCAATTCCTGGCTTGTCCCAGAGGAACCAATTTCTCTGTGGTTGTGCCTTGCATCCTCACCTCATCCTGCCACAAAGCAAAAGCTCTCCAAGGTAGGGAGCCCCTATAGCACTCATACTGGTGGCCATGAGGGTTTCTCAGGATATGGGTACCCCAGGGGACTCTCAAGAATGAGTAAACCATTGTAGGTTGTGGAGTTTCATACAGAAGATAAGACCACTTGCTGCTTCTGATCAATTAACTGTTGTCAGTTCTCTCAAAATCAGAAATGAGGATGCTTTCTTCCAAAGCAGGAACATCAGCATTAATCTGTGGCAAATAAGCATTTCTGACCCACAGCATCCTGCGGAAGAGTTGGTTATTCTGTTTGTACAGGCACCACAGGAAAAGGGAAATGGCAACCAGCATCACCAATGTCGCAAGAACAGTCAGAATTACAAGCCCACTGTATGATCCTGAAAGGGAAGGACAGAAATTGTTCGTAACCAAATATAGCTAAAATTACAGATAATTCTAATTACAAACATACAGCTGTTTTATGGAAAACATATTACTGCTCCTTGTATATCACACATTTTAAATTACAGGTTTAACAGTGAAAAATATTATCTTACAAAATATTGGCTCGAAGTGTGTATTACTCCCTGCCAAAAAGAATAGAAAGTACGAAACTTACCTTTTTCAGAGGGTTCTGTTGCATCGATATCTGAAATACAATACAGAACTGTCACAAAATGACCCACAGAGGTAACGGAAGTTACTACGTATACTCACTGTATAATGGATACTGAGAAGACAATCTACATAAAACCACATAAGAATGGGCTGTTCATTGTTTAATTTGACTTGTGTCAATGTTATTCCAGTGGGTCAAGTTAAACATGATCTGATACGTTATTTAAAATCCATTTAATTTGATGAAATATTGTTATTCCATCAAGTTAAACATGATCTGATACGTTAAAATCCATTTAATTTGATGAAATATATTACAACGTGGATGAGCAGCAGTTATTTACCCACTTTTTACACTACAAATGCATGAAGAGAATCATGCAGAGGTAGATTAGCTATTGGGTCCAGCAGTGACTGGGGGATTTTGTGTGGGCTCTGGAAACACTTCAGGTCTCTCACAATCAAGTTAAACATGATCTGATACGTTAAAATCCATTTAATTTGATGAAATATATTACAACGTGGATGAGCAGCAGTTATTTACCCACTTTTTACACTACAAATGCATGAAGAGAATCATGCAGAGGTAGATTAGCTATTGGGTCCAGCAGTGACTGGGGGATTTTGTGTGGGCTCTGGAAACACTTCAGGTCTCTCACATCCCTGTATTCCTACTGGTGTGGGATCTGTAGAGCTCTCCCAGGCTGTGCCTGCCAGCCCAGTGGGGTCTGTGGAGGTCAGTCTGACGCTACTGAAAGTCTGCTGCAGTTGGCACTAATGCAGTGGCTCCCCAGGTTGCTCAAAAGGTCATCCAGGCTGGCTGGGTTTTTTTACAGGTATTTTTTTCTATTATCAAGGGACAGAATTATTTAAATGAAAACTACGAGCAAGTAAGCAAGCAACAAGGAACATGCAAAACAGTGGTTACAAGGACACAACTGACTTCTTTTATGGAAGCACGTACCTGTATCCATTTTACATATGAACCCCTTTTTCTCTTCACATGGAGATAATTGCCAGACTCCATCTGTGGTCCTCACGCTGATACAGAAATTCCCTTTGAGATTATCAAATTCAGGCTCCCAAATGCCCCAGTTCGAATAATTTAAAGGAGAACCATCAAACCAGGTGGCTGTCTCATCTAAAGGCAGACATCATAAATCATTACAAAATAGAACAGTATTTTGATAAGTAGCTCTGTTTCAGTTGGATTTACCCTCACAAAAAAAATTGCTGCATTATGAAATGCAGGATTTTGTCTGTTTGGCCACTGTATTAATTTTTTCCCTTGAAAGATTTAAAAGCATCCTATGTAGGTGACACAGAAGGTAGTCTGTAGTGCATTTTTAAGAAGAAACAAAAGGCATTTACATGTGTGTATGCATCCTGAGCATTCAGAAGGCTAGTAAGGACTACAGAAAGCTTGACTGGTTTTACTACCTCAATGCACCTCACCACACTGCACAGTGTCTCACCACACAGCACCTCACCCAGCACCTCACTGCACCTCACACAGCACCTCACCCCACAGCACCTCACACAGCACCGCACAGCACCTCACCACACAGTACCTCATTGCACAGCACCTCACCGCAAAGCACCTCATTGCACAGCACAGCACCTCTCCACACAGCACCTCACAGCATCTCACCTACCCGCACAGCACCGCACAGCACCACACCTCACCTCACAGCACAGCACCACACAGCACCTCACTGCAAAGCACCTCATTGCACAGCACCTCACCACACACCACCTCACCACACAGCACCTCACCCCACAGCACCTCACCCCACAGCACCTCACACAGGCAACAATCAATAAACAGGCAACAATCAGTAAACAAAATCTCAAAAGATAACAAGTGTTTTGGAAGATGGTTATGCTAGCATTAAAATATCAAAAACCAAACCAGATCCTTACAGTCAGTTCTCTTCCACCCAACACTTACTGTCTGTAACAAGCAGTATGTTCAACCAAACCGTTTGCACAGAATAACCAAAAGTGTGTAATTCTTCCAAAATGAAGGCATTTTCATCTTCATCTTGAATAGTCAGAAGATTTGATCCTACAAATTAAACACAGAACAAATATTCAAATAACCCATGCCAGTAAAATATAACATTGCATTTCAAAAAGTTATCACTACAAGCCTTGATTGAAAAGCTTGAAAAGTTTGGTCATACATTATAAGTTCTTAAATTTGCAATTAATGTGAAAATGCTCAGACCAATATAAATTTGTTCTTACGTGACTTTAAAACAAGTTTCAAGGGAAAAAAGTTCATTTTATGTGTTAGTCAAGAAATCAATATTTTCACATGGAAAGGAACATTTTTTTAATGGATGTTGCCTCTGATTTCAAAGCTGGCTTGTGAGTTCCACTATCATTATCTTGAAATAGAGAAAACCTATGCCATGATTTCAGTCATTTCAGAATTTTTTTTTTTCTAAGATATAACAATGATATTTGGCAGCTACAAAATAATAATTTACCTTGAGTTTTACAGACTTCATATGCAGTATCAAAACTAGTGCCCCGCAGAACTGTGGAAAAGCTGTAGCAACTGTTTTTGAATTTGATCCAGGGTACAGGTTTTTCTGAACATGAGCCTTTATAGGCACTGGGTTTCTTTTCTGTGGTAGAAATAACAGCACAGCTTTATTGGCACAACAAAATACACATTACTATAACATTCCACACACTGTTTTGGAGCAATGCTAATAAGCACGTTACTGTGCAATGCCTCTATTTTTCAAAGTGAAAATCTAGCGGTTGCATATATTTGTATTAGAAAACTTTATTTTATTTCTTTTCAAAAACCTTGCGGGATTGCAACAGCAATATCAGGACAATCTAACTTGTAGTGATGTGTAAACGGAGTCATGACCAAACCATTGGCACATCAGAGCAGTTTGGCCTGCCCAACATCTCCTACAGGGTTGGGGATTTCCAAGGACCACAGAGCTTCTCTCCACCAAGATGCAAAGATAAAGACCATGGCACAGAGAGTTTCCCATCAGTAAGCAGCAGGCAGCCACTCCAGCGTGCAATATGCTGCAGCAAAGAATCCCTCTGACTCAAGCACTCTACAAAGTGACACTGGTCACTGTGATACCAGTGTCACTTTGGGGCTGCACTGAAGATTCAGCTACATTACCTATGGTTTCAAATGCATCCTACTTTGCTACAAAACACTTAAAAAAATTCAGTAAACCTTAGGCTATATACAATTACGAACTTGAAAAAGAAATCAGTTGTCTTCATTACAAAAGGCATGCTAAAGAATAATTTTTGTCTTGAAGGATTCCAAAACAGCTTCTTTCTCAACAGAACCAAAAGCTATGATAAGCTGTAGGTGAACCCCTGTTGATCAACACTGCTGAACAGGAAGTATTGGGAGAACTGCATGGTGCCAAAGCCCATGCAGTGCTGGACTGAATGGAGTTCCAGACCTGAATTCTGGATTCAACTGAAGCCCAGGTAACTCACAGAGCATTGCAGGAAACACAACATATTTTAGGATACAGGAAAATACTGTTATCTTTACCAAAATAATTTGCAAAATCTTTGATGTGCTATAAGTGAAGATGTGACTAATATTTCACTTTGCTCTAAATGCTTCCCTTCTCCCATCCCACAGTTAATTGCAGCAAACTGAATTTATTTCCCCATCAAGCCAGGTTATTAGCAAATCTCATTTGTCATAAATAATATAGTGTTCACTGAAGAGACAGAGTAAGTAATTTTCCTGTTCCTTTTCTATTATGAAAGTTCTCTTTCCATTCTGCTGATGGCCAATATTTTATTGGGAAAAAAGGGTATCACAAATAGGAGATACAGACAGTAAATGCAGAAATGTACTTCCATTTTAAATAATACTATTATCAATGCCTAACCTCAAACCAATTAATTTCCTTTCCCATACTTCCACTGTCAGTACACATATTTGCAGTTGCAAAGATTTAATATAAATCTGAACTCTGACTTACTAGGTGGCACATGGCAGACTGCTCCTTGCAGAATTTGTTCACAACTTGTGCTTTTCCAGTGCCCCGAAGTATCAAGGTAGACACAGCTGCCAAAGGCCTGGGACTCATCATCTTCCCAGAAGGAAAACAAAGACCTGGTCCCATCTGACCATTCAAAGTTAAGCCCATTCTGCCAAAACAAATTTCAGGTTATCTTTTGATATGCTTAAGCACTATACAAGTTAATCTTCTTTTGGTGGCATCCTCACCAAGTATCACAGAACATCTTTTAATTTTGTGAAGGCTGGATGGATCCAGAAGGATCTACAAAAGGCATATCCAAGGATCCTCCCAACTTACTTTTGGGAGACTACAAACTACATCTGACCTGCTGTTTTCAACAAGTGCTTATTTGGGCCATTGCATAACTCCAAATTAAACAACATAATTTCAATGTTGATACAACAAGAGATTTTTGTGTGTTTTTTAAAGCTTTCTATGGCTTTTAGTTTTCAGTAGTCATTGCACCAAAGTGGCTTTCATTAGATTTCTATGGCTTTTTCAGTAGTCATTGCACCAAAGTGGCTTTCATTAGACTTTGGCTTTTAGTTTTCAGTACTCATTGCACCAAAGTGGCTTTCATTAGACTTATACATTATGTTGCAAAAACCCAACTGTTTAGGGCTCAAGCTTTCCAGGGTTTCATTTCCAGATGCAAACTTTCTGTGAAGCAAAATGAATGATATAGCTCATGAGCTTGTTACTGGAAAAACTCCTTTGAGGCATCATGTTCATAGCCTGGCTTTTAGTTTTCAGTACTCATTGCACCAAAGTGGCTTTCATTAGACTTATACATTATGTTGCAAAAACCCAACTGTTTAGGGCTCAAGCTTTCCAGGGTTTCATTTCCAGATGCAAACTTTCTGTGAAGCAAAATGAATGATATAGCTCATGAGCTTGTTACTGGAAAAACTCCTTTGAGGCATCATGTTCATAGCCTGGTAATCTACTACATACATCTGAAGTGAACAGCCCAATCCAGTGGTTGTATCCCAGCCGATTCACAATGACCGTGAGGAAAGCTTGGTGATAGTGGTCTGCAATGCTGACCAACTCTGCGCTGTTCGCCATGCAGGTTTTTAAAGCTGAAGACCATGTAAAATTCCCACGTATTAGTTTATACATTCTGTTTCCATATTCTAAAGTATCTGGCACAGGATACATTTCAGATGCATTGATGACATGTCTGGATGTGTCTGTTACAAACAGGAAAAAAAAAGGACTTATTTATTTCTGAAACAAAGAACTTGATCATAGCTGAACAGCTTCTAAAAAAAATCAGAACTATCCTGAAAACCAAATCTGAAAATCACAAACTCCCTGGTTTTAGGAAAGCACTGTGAACTTTGAAAAGATGATGACTGCTAGAAGAGTATCACAGGAATGAATGAGTTTAATGTATAACAAAAAACCCCCAAACCTGGATAAGGTTAGTTCCACTGACTGCGTCCTTGAAGGTCAGTAAGAACTCACTAGGGGTCTGGGCATATTCTAAATGTCCAGTAGCAGTGGGCTGCAAAGTGCTCTTATCCCAGGTACCTTGGATGTTTTTTAGATTACCTCTTTTTTGGCCTGTTACTATTAATAATTTCCAAGACCAGTTTAAAGCCTGGCCTCAAAATTAATTGTACTGGCACAGCCAAAAGGATAACAAACTTTGGCTCATGGTACAAGTGCGTGCTTGGGAGCTTCTTGAGCTCATCTTTAGTATCCATGAGCCAATGTAGGGAAGATCAGAGTGTGGCACTTAAAGAGAAATCCTCTGTGTATGGAGACTTAAATCTCTTTTTTATGATAAACTAACACAGCAATGTATAAAATGATGAAATGAAGAATCAAACTTGTTAGATTTAAGAAATAGTCTCCCATGATAAAAAAAATCAGGAGACAGAGACCATCTCCACCCCAGCCCAGTCTGCAGTGCTGCTGGTCCTAACTCTTCCACAGGAGGCAAATGCCTTTGGTAGTGTGTATGAATCTTCCCAGTTTACATTTAACAAGATTATTGAAATAAAGCAGTGCCACAGTTTCAATCCCATTTGTCAGTTTGGGTTAATTATTTCTGTCGGTAAAGCTTCTCTGTGATTACAAAATGAAGTGGTTGCTTTGCTACAAGGTAGAGTGTTTTTAGACTTGGTTCCCCTTATGACTAAGAGAGGAGGAGTGTTAACAAGCATTGTAAAATAGTAAATTAATTTATTACTTGTCATTCACAAATCATTTAAAATTAGCAATTTCTAAGCAAGAAAAAGTTCTGCTCTTGAGCTAACTGAAGCACCCCGTTTTGTTCCAGCTTTCAGCATGTGCCACTGCTTAAAAAAAGAAAAGGCAGAAAATGCTGTAAATTGCTGACACAATCCTAACTCAAGCATCACTAAGAGATCAGAGCCCAGTTCAGATCCCCTGCTGCTTTATTTCATTTTAGTCTCCTTCAGAAAATAATTCAAAGAAGAGGAAACAGGATGCAAACAGGATGGCAGAAACAAAGCACTAACTCATCTTGCCAGGAACTGACACTTTTGTTTGGACACTTGAACAAATTTAGCAGTTCACTACTGCCAGCAAGAGGCTGTCTCACTACACCCTTCTTTGCTTCTCTGCTCTTCCCACTGCATATTCCCAAACACTGGTCTGGTGTTTGCCTGACCCAACAGGGAGCTGATACAGCCTGGAAAAGCTGCAGAAATTACATCAATTTGGGGAAAATAAATAAATACAGCAGGAAAAAAAAAAAGGTCAAAGTTTTCTGTTGAATTGACAAGCTGAATTACCTGAGAGTTTGTGGAAGTGCCCTGGGCATCCCACTGGGGAGGCAGGAGAGTCCCTTCACACCCAGCAGCACCCTGCTGTGCACAGAGCAGCTCTGAGCTGCATTTCAGCCAGGGCCCATGAGCCACTTCCACATTCACCCAGCCAGGAAACCTGGTAGGATCCTGAGCACCCACTGCAGCCCAAATCCCTGACACAACCCTGGCCACCATAAGGTAACTGTTTTCCTTCCTGTCTTTTCACACCTTCTCCATGTGTCTGAAGCAGCAGCAGCAAGGTGTTAAAACACAAACGTTTGGGTGGTAACCTCAACAGACCAACAGGAAAACACATTTATTTTTTCTACACTATGTATGGGATTACTCCAACCCTCCCTGCAACTGTAGTTCACAATATGCTGTAGTTCACAATATGTCAAATGCAGCTATGCTTTGCTGGAGTCAATGTGAGTGCTGCCCAAGTGTTTGTTTGTTCTGCTTCTCAACTGGCCCTCCCTCTCCTCCTGTGTAGCCAACAGGAAAGTGTTGTCTCTTTAGAGCCAGGGCTTAACCAAGAGGTAATAACAGAATTGAGCCATACAAACCCACCCTCACACTAAGTGCAGCAGCCAAGGAGACTCCTTACAGGCTCAGATAACAACTCTCCCTTTGCTTCAGGGTTAATAATTTGCTGCTAGTCTATTTTGGTAAAATGCGCTGGCAGGATCCTGCTGGCAGAGGTGCAGCAGCCCCAGGCACAGGACTCCAGAGCTGCAGGAGCTACTCATGGTTGTCAGCTGAGAGGCAGCACCGAACATGGCTTGAGGAAACCAAACAACTACTGTTCCTTGCAAAAGCTTCATGCTTCTGGCAAGTGAACTTTATGCTACTAGAGTTAGAGAAGTGTGAAAAGAACAGACAAACTCTATACAATAGCCAGTTGGTCTGTGCTGCTCACAGAAATAAATTTTTCTAGAGCCTATTCTGACTTAATATTGCATGTTACAATCCCCCACCCAAAATAATATTTTCATCAATTTTACCCTCAGTTTAACCTTTTGTAATTTCATGCATTACTCTCCTGCCATGAAAGAACATAAGAAATTTAATCTCTATTCATACAACAGAAAGCTCAAAATTAGGAAGAAAACTTAACAACAGAAATTTTTTTACCAATTACTTCTACTTCACAGCTACTGGTTTATTAAATTATGTAGAGCTAGTCTGTCTAAATATCAAAAAAATCGTACAAATCTTTTATGTTCCTGGTTTTGGAGACACCTATAACAAGCTGGTTCTGGATGAAAATAAAGTAAGATGAATTCAATATAGTATGAAAAGAGAACAGAAGCGAAGCAAGACAAAACCTTACCCTGAGTCTTTTGGCAGACAAACCCATAATTTTTCTGACAGTTTTCTAAGTACCATTTTCCCGTAAAATAAAAATTAGGGTTATTTGATACCAATGTACATAGTGGAAGTTGTTCTTGAATGGTTGCACTGTTAAAATGCTGTCTCTGCAATCAACACAGAACCTTATATTAATTTTAAAATACACTGTGTAAAAAATGCATAATTATTACATTAAATTTAGAAGGATAATTACGTGAAAGTCACTACTATAAATATTTCGGTAGAACAATGAACAGTCCCATAAATACAATTTGAAACAATAACCTCATAATAAAAAAGTCAGAATCTTTCACTGAACAAACTAAAATGCTAAGCTGAACATGGACTAACGTGTTGTAAAACAATCTATTAAAGTATGAAATTCCTAATGTTATTCCTAAACTTTGTTCAGACAAAGCATATGATAATAACCATGTAATTCAAACTTTGGTACTTAAAACAACTGCAATAGAATGTGACTAAAGCCACAAATTATGTGAAAGGTAGTGCCTTTTTTGCTGCTTCTAGTTGTGCCCATAAATCTGCACTCACAGTTCTTTGATGCTGCAAAAATTAAGAGAGGCCTAAGTTGCTGTAACAACTTTAGCCTTGTCTTTGTGGCAATTATGACTTTTACTGATAAAACAACTTCCTACCGTTGTAAACCCCTGAATATACTCACACGCACTACTTCAACTGGAGACCAGTTGGCAAATATTGGAGGATTTTCATTCACCCATTTTTCATAATCATCACTCTGGAAACCAATCCAAACACTAGTTTTCTGTCCATATAGATTCATTGTTATGAAAGCTAGAAAATTAAACAGAAATGAAATAAAATAATCTGGCAAGCATTTAGTGATAGATGAAGTCTCTTCCAACACACCAAAGCACTGAAAACATTAATGTCTAATTGATGACATTACATCATCACTAGAAAGTAGAAACAGGAATGACATTTCAGTGTCATGCAACTATAAATTCAGTTAAATTGATTAATTTCAGTTGGGTTAGGATCTAGTCCATTAGCTAATAATACTATCCCACTGAAGAAGCCTTTAGTTGAAAACGAGATTTCTCAACTAAAGATAGTTGGTGAGATTCCTCCCACCTCCAAATAAGTGGTTTTACAAATGTATGACATTCAACCACAGATTTTTACAAATGGGATTATAAATATTTCCAAATGTGCTGGCATTTATTTCTCTGACAGTTCCAGCCTAGTGCTAAGCTTATGTGCTATACTATAGATCAGATTTTAAGTACTAGTAAAGGATAAAAATGAGAGGTTTCATTCATAAAGAATTTCATATAGCAAATTTTCCATGGGTATTCCATTATTTTGTTGGTAGTTTAAATGCATGGCAGTAAGCACAAAAGAGAGTATTACTTCAAATGTACCTGTCATATAGCTGAGTGAATCTTCACACTTTTGGAAACTGGGAAAGAGAATACTAATTTGTTTAAAGCTGTGGAATGATGACTAAGATCTGAATGATCTTTCCCAAATGTGTATTCAAGATTAAACTTGACTATAGCATCCTACTGAAGATTAAATTTTATTCTTTAAACAATATTTTTAGTGCTCTACCTTGTTCCAATTCATCCTCCAGGAAAGCAAGTGACCCATCATAGCGACGGCAGAACTCTTGTGCAGAGTACCAGTCTCTCAGATACTCTGGATCCTTTGGAATTTGTATCAAAAAGCACTGTTTCCGAAAAACAAAAAAACAAAACCCCAACAACAAAATACTAATTTGCTTTGTTTTTTTTTTTCTCCAGTAATTTATCAATCCTAAAACATTTCACACACTGTTACTGAATGTGAAATATTTCACTAGTTGCTGTCCCACAATGGACATCTCCAACATGGTTGGTATTAGTTTTCAGCTGCAATCAGGACTGTGTTCAAATCATTTGTTTAAAGGCAAACACAATCTGGGCTACATTTATCCTTGCAGTCACTGCAGTCAGCACTGGGATAAATCCGACCACCTTAACGCCTGTTGCTATTATGGAACGTATGCATTTAAGAGAAGTCTGATGAAATAACCACCTATAGACTTTCAATTACAGACAGACTTTAGTTATAATTATCTTTGATGAACCACGTTTGAAACAGCACCTTTCAGAGGATGACAGCAGTTAGGGATCCATTTAGTAGATCATGGGGTTAGAGATCTCTTTTGGCATGATAAAAGACTCTTGAAATTGTCATATATGAAAATGTTTTTTCATCCTCTTTAGGATGGAACAGGCTTTTTATGGCAAGTGCACAAATACATTTGGATAGCCTTTGCATATAAGAGTATTCACTCCCTGGAACTACAGTAAAATTTTTGACACTTTATTAAGACACATTCTTGAAATGTGTGAAGCTACTTAACAGCAATAAAGCTTTGTGTCACTGTGTCAGTAGCAATAAACCTAATGGCCCTGCTTTCAAAAGGGAAGAATATCTTCAAATATTGAATAATCTTTAAGTAGTACAATTTCTGTCCTAAATATGAAAAGCGTTTGGAATAATGAAACAGCAGTAAAAAAATATTTTACTTTGAATCCAAAGTGCAACCAGCCTTTAGGACATACTCCTTGTTGGTTCTGGTCTTTTGGAATCTCTTTCTCTATTTTCCATGCAATTTGACGTTTACAAATACAGGGAAGAGAGACAGTACAATTTTCATCACCCCAGAGTCCTGCATAAAAAGAGAAATCACCGTTCAATGTTGGGTTTGAGAATTTAAAAGGTTTTTGTGGGGTTTTTTTTTAGCTAGCTTAGCTATTATCAAGAAGGGTTTGAGTAAAAGGAGATTCTACATCAAATACATTTGGACATACTGCATTACAGTGGATTTGATGGTTCATGGAGCTCACTCATACTTTTATTCCCAGTTTAATTTTATCGAATAAAACCAATTCCTCTACACCGAGTCACATAACATATGCCTATATCATCATGTATTTAAAATGGTGACATTTTTTTGCCAGATCCAGGTAATGATGTCAAACGCTGACCTGCTTAGGAGGAAAACACACTTTTTAAGGCACTCAAGTTGTTAGCCAGTCCCCGTCTGCTGGCCAGCTGAGGGGGAGAATGAGTGTCCCTTCCTTTTATCTGATACTAACTATAGTAATGGCAAACGCAAGCATTCAGAAGTCATTAATCAAATGCCCAAGAGTATGTGTGCAAAAAAACCAGAAGGTTTTACATTTTTTCAGTTTTGACTTTTGAGGTTGGGATTACAAGAGTGCAGCTGAATTAGTTTTTCCAGCTCTTCTCACAAATACAAAGCTGGGTAGTTTTTCGTTCCATGGGCCTGACATGTTTACTTTATCACATGACTTGCACATCTTCAGAAAACAGAGACTGTGAGATGACAGAAATCACTGGAACCAGAAGCACTTTAATTATTTTTTTTATTATTCTAGGTAATATAGAGCTATGTGACGATGTAAAGGCTAGTGCCAAAACCATGATACCCAAAAATCTCTCAGCAGATTGGCTATGGGATCAAAAATAAGCTAGAAACCTGAGCATTTAAAGCTGTGTGCCAATAGAAAACCAGTTTATAGATGTAGGAAAAATTGTTGCTCAGTCGATCTGGATCACTTGGTTGTGAGTAAACTAACTGTGAACAGCAGCAATGCATTAACATTGTTGCTGTGCCACATAACAGATTAGTTACAACTAAAGTATCAGTATCACTAGAATCTTTGTATTTTGACTTTAGAGAGCTGGAACTATTAATATACTTTTAAGACCTAGTCTCTAAGCATATTAATGATATTTACTATTCTTTCCTTAATCACAGAAGCAGTTGTGCAAATTGTAACTACGTAACAGGACTTAAATATGAAAAAATATAAACCCTTTAGCCAACAACAGAGTCAAGTCACAACTCCTGCAGCAAAAGGAAATATAAAAGAAACCTGTTTGTGATGAAATGAATCCACATCTTTCCCCTGGTTTCTGTAGATCTCTTTCTCTCCCTTTATTCCAGTTCTCGTATGTTACTGGCAATTCACCTCTCCAGCTGCACAGAAGCGTTAAGAGTGTAGTTACATTTTTTGTATCCTTACCTAAAAATACATCCTCCATTAAAGTGTTCATAACAGAGAAACAAGGGAGAAAGTGTCCCTTTATTAACTAAGCATTAAAAAAAACAGGCAACCACCACCACCAAGGTCCATATTGATGTCTTTGTCTTGTCTTTTACAACCCTTTCAGAAAGAATACTGTGACACGGAGATCAACTAAGGGCAATATATTCTGAATGGTATTTCCACGAGAACTGAAGTTGTCTCTTGAATATCCCACTCCGTTATCAAACTGCTGTGGCCCATCATACTGAGAGGCAGCCTCTGAACAGGGCCTGCCAAGCACAACTCAGAGCAGCTCAGGTGTACATAATCTTACCGAAATTCATCACTGAGGTTTTCTGCATGCAATCCGATCCACCAGCGAACATCACTATTCGACAGCTATAAAAAAATGTTTCGCCATGTTTAGCTGTTGCTGCTCTCTTATCAATGCATTAACATACTCCTAAAGCCTGACTGTATTCAGACAAATAGCATCTCCGCTGGGTTCCAGGGGAAAGAACATGTGCTAAATCCTGCCCATGTTAATTCATGTCACTACAGTAAAGTTATTCACGTAAGCACAGCATGATTTAGCCCTCACATTTCCACAGGATTGCTGATGTATCTTCCGTAACCTAGGAATTTACAGCTTATCTGGTTTGGAGAGTACTGTAGTCTTAGACCAGAAATGGTTTTTCCCCAACTCCTAAAATTAGACAATAGGAAATATTTCATTTTAGCATTAATATTCTGCTGATCCTTAATGTTTTGAAAATGCTTTCTATGAACACTTACTGACTTTGTATAGTTCATGCATGAGATTTCTAGAGATGCTTTCCAGAGTGATGATTGTTCTCATGTAAGGCTCTGGACCTTTGCTCCTAAAAGGCAAAGTACTATGGAAAAGTCACAAAAGTAACGAAATTCCAACAGCCACATGTTATTGCTGTGCTGACTTGATTCTAGCTTAGGCCGTGAATGGGTTTCACTTTCAGGGTTAGCCACTCAGTCGCAGTTTTGGGGCCTTTGGAAAAAGCAGAAAAAAAAAGGTTCTGGATGTCCGGGACACTGGAGACACCATCCTGTCTCTGTGAAGCAATTATTTTTTTTTTTCAGAAAGAGGTGAAGTTCAGCCTGCATTGTGCAGCCATGCTGTCCTGAGAGTTAGTTAGTATTTCTCCAGCTTATAGCTTATTTGGCAATTATCAAATGAAGAAAACAGACATTTCTGACAAAGAAAAGACTCAGGAATACTATCTGATTTGGTATTTCCTGGCTCTGAGTTTAGTTTTCTAATCATAAAACTCAGCCTACATATTAGTTTTTAAAGAAATAGTGAAAAATGTGATCTCAAATTCCATGATAAGAAATTTTGACCAAGTTTTCTAATGACACATGCAAATCCCATTCGAACTGCTGATTATTATTTTAGTGATTCCCATACTTACTCCTGCTTCCACAGGAAACTAGTTACAATCCCTCTGGGACACACCTGACTATACTGGAAAAGCTTAGCCAAAGGCAGAAGGCTTTAAAATAGCTGTGTATGCTGTATTCTGAGACAAAACTTCAAGGAAGTTAAACTGATTTCAAGGGCCAAGGGACAAAACTTGAGTTTTTCATTACAGAATGCTCACAAACTGCTGAAATACCCACTCATTTAACAAGAAATCCACTTTTAAAAGAGCTCTTGTAAGTAAACATGACTGTAAAGAAGCATTCTGATTATCCATTTTAAGTGATCTTAAGATGATAAAACACATTTAACTTTTTCAATCATAAACATTCAGTGTTACATATGGCAGAAATTATATGACATCACAATCTGGCAGATGTGGAAGAAGACAGCCTAGCCAGTTATGCTGCTCATTCATTGTAAGTTTTTTCTGCCATGAACTATTGGTTTAAATCCATTCCATCATGTTTTAATATAAACTTACTTAAGCAGCACGTTATTCTACTTACACTTTATACTACAAGTTAAAAGCAAAGAAGGCTGTACACAGTGCAAGAAAAACTAAGTGTGGGTTGAGATTTTCTCTACCCAGAACTAGTTGTTCTTTTAAAGATTACAATATTCCTTTAGATCACAGCTGTAGAATTTTGTACTCAGTAAGGCAGATAGATTATTTGTATTCAGTTTTTTAAATTTTTGTTATTTTGGTTTTACTGAGAACATCTAAAAGAAAACAGACTCAGTTTCTTCGGAATTCATCTGCTTCTGCAGCTTCTCAGTTTCAAACCTATTTGTTACATCAGAAAGGTTCTAGAGAAATTCTGCTGTAAACCAGAAGAAGGAATTTAGAGGTAAAGGTCTTCCCCCCCCCATAAAAATATCTATAGTCACAAAGGGGTTTAACTCAATAGACATCATACGAATCTGTGGACACACTGGAACATTGCCCAAGCCAGCATACACAGGGAAAAAGGTAATCTATTTCCCATGGTCATAAGCACCTACCCTCTACGGTTTAGTTCTAGATATTAAGGTGCTGAGAAATTGATAATCCTTTGCTCTTAGTCAGCTCTCCCCAAAAGTAACCTTTCAAATGATCACGTTGAAGATTTAAACTATGGAGACCATTTCAAACATATGCACTTGCGGCCCACATCATGCTAAGACAGTCACTGAAATGTCCCTCTGCTACCTGATGACCATTTGCCAAGTCACAGAATAGGAATGGAGAGCTGTGGAACTGTGCAGGATCAGGAGACATCCTGATGCATGCAGAACCACTGTGTGAACACATGAGGAACTACAATGGATTGCCTTGGTCATGGAGGGGTGGGAGAAGGAGAAGAAACAGAGGATGTATACCACATGTGAAATACGCCTTTCTCTTTACCCCCCCAATTACTTTCCTAACTTTGGTATAGGAAGCTGATTTTTGCTCCTCTTGGTTTTTTTGAGGCAGATTGGCCAATCTGCTCATTAGCAGAGATGATTCTGCAGACCTGAAATGTTCCTGAGTTCTTTAGCTAAATAGGGCTTCAGGGAGGGATGTGGAAAATGAAGACAGCAGGAACATTATTTCTAAGGTGTTTGTTGGATTCTACCTGGAGTAACATGTAGACAGATTCCAAAAGATGCAGCAGAAAATAGCCAGTTACTGCCTGATAGTTTATTTTTTAAAAGGTGTAGTTTTTCTTACCTTCTTGATTTTATTTTGAATAAAGGCTTGTTCATCAGAAGAATTTATTGTTGCCATTCCACTGCGAAGCCAGCCACAGACAAACTTGTAGGTTTCCCAGTCTGTAGGACTGACATGGAAAAGATATTCTGCTCCTTGGTAATATAACCATGGCAGTTCTAGAAAACGAGCAAAAGTCAGTGGTGTGCAGGGATAAAAACTCATTTCAAGTCACATTTTTTTGACCCGTGGCCTGCCTTCAGCCATGTGTCAGAGGACAAGTATGCCATAATGAACAGCAGAACCATCTGTAACATATCAATTTATGGGCAAAAAAATGCACTATAATTAATTTTTTTTCTAATATTCTACTCTATGAGACTACACCAATATCAAGAGAGTTGTCCAGACTTAGGAAAAATGCAGTTTTAATGTGATGGAGAGGTTATCAAACTCCTGAGCTTATTACTGGCAACATTCCTTAACCTAACCAAAGTAATATCTGATGTTCTAGTGTTCCTAAACAACAGTGGTAGATTCTGATCTGCAGCAAGAAGTTCCTAAAGTTCCTTAATGTAAATTTTTAACTCAGAACATTTTAGCTATTTTATTTTTACCAAAGGCTTAAGTTGTATTTCCGAGTTACAATGTTTCAAGGCAAAAAAAAGAAAACGTTTTCATACCAGCAATGTACCACGATGGATTCATTGGTTTAACACCTGTTAAAAAAAAAAAATCATTAAGAACATTGCTATTCTTGCTCAGGGACCAACAAAAGGAGGTAAACACAGAGTCAATTAATTGCCACACTTATTAAAAAACATTTTTATAATCTTCATGAATAAGAACTTTGAATAGCTCCTGCCAACAAACTGCTAATCTTGCAATCCATTTTGAAACTGACTGCACATATTAGATCCGTTAACTGGATAACAAACCCTAACGAAGTAACCTATATGGCTTTGCCATCATTTCAGGCACAAGGCCAGTGAGAATTCCAGAGGCAGCTGAAAAGGAGGCGTTGGGATTTTTTTCCGCTTATCTCTCTTGAATTGCAAATAATGTGTACAACAGACTATGTATGTTAATTAACATTTCACCTTTTGGTATTTTGCATATCCATTCACGCTTTTCATTGCAGTGTGCCGGAAAGACTGTTCTGTTTACTTTGAACACACCGCAATTTCTTGAGTCATCTTCAACATACTTGTTCTCCAAAAACGAAGATACAACCTGGAATGAGCACATTAATTCTCTTTCACCAACAACCCAAGATGAAGCATTTCAAAATCTCATCATGGAGAAAAAGGAAGGATTTAGATATGAGTGTACCATAAGAACATCATAAACAACAAGCAGAGGACCACCTAAATTATTGCGGTAAAATACAAAAAATAAGGTCCCTACTCATATTGTCTCACTGTCCTGTCCAACTTTCCCATCTTGTATCAGACCTTTTCTTCATAAAAATAATTGAATAGCTATGAAACCTAACACTTTTTGATGTGATTAACAGCAGTTGCCCACATCTAACAGCCTTTGCTTGGTTCAACATAATGCATGACTGAACTTTGCACTTGCATCCTGAAATGACTGAAGTAATGATGGCAGAGCTGACACTGTTCTTTAAACTGAAATTGGTTTTCAGCCTTGAAAGGTGACTCTTCTTCAGCTGTTTGATGCTTAAATTCCAGATACTAACCATTAGTGTGTCATGCACAATCAACATCTTCAATGATGCAAAATCAAAAACGGAATTAAAAAAGGAAAGACTTAGCTCTGAACACAGGCACAAAGCCAACAATCATGGAACAGATCAAGCATGTAAGCACAGCTCTAAGGCTTTCCAGTGTGTGTGCATGCATGTTTATGAAAATACGACTACACACACACACACACACACGTGTTCACTCTGCATGTGCCTGGCCCTGGCCTAGATGCAGGGAAGCACACATCTGCAAAACTTGATAATCCTACCAAATTCCTTTCGCAGTTGCACAGCCTTTTTGCATAAGCTGTTATCTTAATAGTAATGTATTATTAATCCCATTGTAACAATTACTTTGAGCATGTGGACATGAAAACAAAGGAGTTTTCCTGGCCAGCATTTGCTCACAAGGCTTATTTTTGTGAACGCATACTCAGATATGACTTGAAAGGTTACTGAAATATAGAATAAACAGATAATTACAGGTGTTCTGTCAGACCACTGCCACGTCCCTCCAGAAAGCTCATTTCTTTTATTAAATCCAATCCAGAACTGTCTTTCTTCTGTCCTATAATGGAAACAAAGAAAATAACATTTCTCATGCACTTTTTCCTTAGTTATTTCAGAAATAATATGTTTAATACTACAAATACAAATTAATTTCTTATTGAATTTAATATATAATTCCATTGTACATTTCTTAACTGTTTTGTATCCTTGAAGTAAACTCTGGTTTGCCCACTAAAATTTTAAATTATGTTTTTCAAGATGAAAACATTTAAAATAGCATTTAAATTGTCAAACCTCCATTTCAATGGGGAATGCTAACTCACAAGACTATCACCTTGACATTAGCAGTTGCTCCACATCTACCACACAGATCATTTTCAGAAAGAATCATATTACAATGTTGCTAATACACTTCACTCATTTCTAGTTCGTGTTAGAGTAGGAGCTTCTTCAGTAAAGAGGATGGAAGAAACTAATTGTAGATTATTTTTGTGTATTACTATGATTAAGATAAATCTTGTTTGTGTTAAAAATAGATTTACCTATCAAAAATTGTATATAATAGATTGTTTAAAAATATCTCTTCATAGATATGGCTAAAACTAGCAAGATGTGCTCCAAAATCTTGACATAATTCTTCTGCTTCATCCCATGTTCTTCTCATCAGAACTTTTTCATTGTGAAATATCTGCAACAAAATAAACATTGTCATAAATGTAGTTGATTTGGGAGAGCAGTTGTTTCAGAAACCCACAAAAATCAAATATTATTCACGCTTTTTCCAAAGTAAAGCCATGTATATTACAAAGTATTGCTCTGATTTTTAAGACTATCACTCACTTTAAAATGCAGTGGAAGATGGTAACAGGTGATTTTCATTTGTTGAGTGAAAGAAATAATGCACTATCAAAAATACATTAGGAACAGTGGATCCCTAATCTGATGTAGAATCAAATAAATTCAAAGCGAGTTTGACATGTACCTTGTAGCAGTTGAGCAGATTAGGTTCTGACTCCCATCCAAAATAGCAGGAACTCAAATGTTTTTGAAAAGTAAGTTCAGGTTCTTCATAAGAATTGATTTTTTGCTTGCACAATGACATTGCTTTGAAGTTCTTACAGCTCTTCACCTCCCAGTAACCAATGGGGTGCTGCCCTCGCATAGCCACACATCCTCCAGCATGACCTAGACATGGGAGTAAGTGTTGAGAATAAAATTGTGAATTTTTGGTGAAGTAGCTGCTTTATTGGCATGAGGTTCTGGATAAAACCTTTATGAACTTATACAAATAGCAAATTCTTTGGTCAGCAGCCAGTTTGTAAGCCCATTTTGCCTGACTTGAGCTTGCAAAATGAACCATGATGGAAGGTTCCTCTCACAAAATGCAGGAGATGAAATGCAATTAAAAATACTACTTTCGCAAAATGCAGTAGTAAAGCAATAAATGTAAAGAGTCCAAACCCAAGAAGCAATTAGTGAAATGGAGTGTCTTTATTATTATGTCTCTATTCTCAGATATTGCTAAGAGGTTTATGTTTCAACGGTTGAAAAACTATTCAATTTTTTTCACTTTTGGTTTTCTTGGAATGTTTTTTTTTAATTACTATAAAACAAACAAAATCAAACAAGCAAACCAGGTATCAGGAAACTAAAGGAGAAGAAGAAAAAGAAACTTCCACACATTGTTCTTATTGACAGAAATGTATCTGGCAATCTCTGACCTCTATTTTTCATGTAAAAAAGCAAATTTCAAACTGTGACTGTTACTGAATAAAATTCATGACTTCTCTAGGACCTTGTGCTTGAAGTCTCAGGAAGCCCTTGAAAAGTCCATAAAGAAATGTATCAAAAACATTATGTATGTTTTTTTGATGTTTTTTGAAAAACATCATGTATACAATAAATGTTGAAAGTCCATAAAGAAATGTATGAAAAATAACTCATAGGAAAAGAAAAATTTCAGGGCTTAGCTGTGTCTGTGAGGAAGGCCTGGCTGTGGGGAACTTCAGGCACAAGCCTGTAGCGTAACCCACAACTTTTTCCTAATATTTTTTTTTTAGCATTTGAGCACATAAAAGAAACACTAGGTTAATATTCCCAACACCACACATTCAGGTGGGAAGAGTGGCATCCAGCATCCCACCACAACCAGTGGGAAGGAAGCTCCAGCTTCTCCATGACTGCCAACTCACCTAACTCAATTAATGGTAGGAAGCTACAAAGTCGACAGCAGATATAAGTTTATCTTTCTGCTCTCTTGACCAGGCAGGGAGGAAAGGACTGGGACTGTTCAGTCACTGCTAAGCCACTGGTGGCAGGGGGAAGAGAGGAGAGCTCTCCCCCAGCTCCAAGCCACTCCTATTTTTATCAGCATCTTACTCACGTGGCTGGTGCTTGTTCCAGTTTGTATAGCTCACAGAGCGATTCTTTCCATCTGTACTTAGCCAAACATATTCTCCTGTGTTGTTAAGGTCTTGCAATCCTATCCAAAAATAAGTTCCCTCAGATTTTACCATGCTACGGATCATGCTGTTGATAAAAGCTTGCTCAAACCTGAATGAAACAATCAAGACAAAAAGTTTTTTAGAATAAAATGGGTACATTTTTTTTCAGTGAATAGCTCTCATGAAAATTTTTTAATTATGCCAAAAGAGAAAAATATAAGAGGTACTTAATTTTCTTTACAGATTTCTGTGGGGAACTTCAGGCACAAGTCTGTAGCATAAGCCTCTTTTTTTTTTCAGCATTTGAGCACATAAAAGAAACACTAGATTAAGATTTTATAACCTCAATGTTTGAATTACAAGATGTAAAGACAGAATATATTAATGATGCAGAAGTAAAAAGAAGAAACTCCTTGCATGAAGGGGAAGAGTTAGAGGGGTCTGAAAAAGCTCCTGAAGAAAGAAAAGAAAAATCCCTGCATAGAAGTGTCCTATTGGAACCAGACACACAAACCAGCGTTAAAAACCAGTGAAGGACTCAAAGCACTAGCTGATCTTACTACAGAAAGAATCACTGTTTCCTTCGTTGATTTCTTCACTATAGTTATGTGATAGATTTACACCTTTTTGTAAGTAATAACTGTTGCATATAGTAACCCATTTGTCACTTAAATGCAATTAATTGTGATGTAATTTGTATAGGATTATACAAAAATGCTTCAATTTATGAGCAATATAAAAAAATTTACAGCAAAGTGAATTCCAAATTTGAGGAAGACTAACATCTTTTTGCTTTCACACATTGTGAAAAGAATGCATGACATTAACGTAAAAAAATTAATATATCTGCAACACTGAGAGTGACTCAGAACTTATTTAATTTTCATTTCCTCTGCATGTTCTCTTTTTATATCAACTCTCCTTCCTCTACAACCTACTCTTTAATGAATATTTTAGGATCAATAACTGAAAGGCTTTTGCATTTTCACACCAGAACAACAAACCTCAGCAGTAATTAAAAAACCTCCAACAGTGGAACCGGGAACTTACATAATAATTAGCGATGGCTACACCCAGGGGGAAAAAAAAAAGAGTAGAAAGGGACAGAAGACATGCTTCCAGTGATGTGCAGCATGCCCTCAGGTCCCTGCAACATTTGAGCTGCCAATGCTCAGCTGCGAGGAAATGTCCTTCAACCTCCCTGAAGGGATTATTGTCATACACTGCATGCACTGTGTGCAATCCTGAATCCACCTGTCAGAAAAAATTCCCATTGACATCAATTCTTATGTGGGGTGGCCTGAGTTTTCCTAAAATTTCTAGCTACCATTCATCTCATTGCTGGTGGTTACAGTACTTTCCTTGCCGTGAAGAGAGGGGTCATTGCTCCTTATATTTTTTCATCAATAAATGTGCAGTAGTTAAAGTATCTATGCAATTTATCTATCAGTATGTCAAACTGTAATGGGAATCCAACATAAAGGGTGAATCACAAAGAAAGCAGAGAAAACCCCAGCATTTGGACATCTGCAGAGGAAAAAGCCTTTGCTGAAACTGGAATAGAGGTAAATAGGAAAAAAGTATGGGAAAACAGTGACAAATGCTTTCAAACATTTACTCTCTTACCCTATAAGCTGAGAACTCAGATAAAATGCATACATAAATAGAAACATTTATAAAACATCAATTGATTTGGATTAAAATTTGATATATTTTAATAATAAAAATAAGTATATCTTTATTTCTCAGTAGAGCATCCAAGTATACCAAGAAAGTTTCTTAAAGACATCACATAGCTCTGTAGAAAGCATTTTCTTTAGATTCTCGCATACTCATGTGTGCACATTACTCTCAGTGTTTATTAGCCTAACAGTTGCTTTTTACTAAATTTATTTTCAATTACATCTAAAGCAAAGCACACCTTTGATTATAGCCAGTGTTAGTAATTATGCTCACCCCTCACGCAAATATTATTTCATAATGGTAATATCTTTTGCCATGCAACACTTTATAAAGTTAAAATAGCTCTTGTTAGAGGCATCTTCACACTGTCTAATAGGATTAACTACCTGTTTGTTACTGATACAAGTGCAGATGGGCAGAAATAACCACTGGAAGCATGTTCAAAACTTCGAGGGGTACTGTCGATTTTGTAACAATATCCACCATGTCTTTCCCATCCCTTAAAAGAAATGAACATTATTTTATAGATTATTAATTATGTATAGCTGTTAAAAACTGGATCCTCTTTTGTAGTTTCTGTTGATGATCAGTGGCATCCCTACAGCTCTTTTCTGCTGTTGTGGAGGAGCAATTACTCTCAAAGTCACTGAAAATGTGGGTAAATTTTAAAAAAAGTTAAAATGTTTAAATTGTGCAAAAACTGGATTAACACACACATGTGCAGTAACATTTTTTAATGGGTATGACAGAAATGTGAGCAGGGCACACTCCCCCTGCATACTACTTTTCTCTCAATATTACACTTGCAATATTGTGCTACTGGACTGATTTTTGGGAAGAATACCAGGCCCCTCAGCTATCCATCTCTTTGCATGAAGTGTGTAGTAGCACTTGTTGATTTCCACTTGTGGTAAGCAATTCATTGCTGATACCTAATACCTGAAGTGCAGGGTAAACACTGCCACGTCAGACTCAATTAAGCTGCTATAAAAAAAGGATTACAGCTGCCCCTTGTCTTCAACTGTAAACAGAAATATTTATTTCAGACATTGCTGGCCATTCATACAGCAAGGCACTTTGGTTATTTACCTTTTCTCAGCTCCTTTGCACATTTTCAAATGGAATGTGAAAAAAAATTAAATCAATCATCATCCTATTCTAATAATGCAGAATTAAAATGACAAATTTTCATAATTCATCAGGTGAGCCAGAATACTGAGTCTGTAGTCAGCCTGCCTCATTTCATCTCATTATTAACCTTTTATTTCTTACTATTCAGCTCTGGGTGTCCAGAAGACACCACCAGGACTGGTGTGAGTTCTACCCATGTGAGTTCATGCAGTGAACCAGCCTGGCCTTCCTGATTGCATGTTTTAAATACTAAAATCAAGAGAATAAAGAGATAATACACTATCTCAGTCCAATCCATCTCAAAGCCACACACACAGGAGAAACAGATGATCTCACTTTGCCTTTTCCATGAGGGAGGTGCTCAAGCACAGCACCTAGACACCACCAAGCACCTCGATGGTGACACTAATAGCAGAACGAGAAAAGAAGGGAAGGGATAAGCTCTTTTTCTGCTATTCATCCTTAGGTACAACAAAATGCAAAAGATGCTGCAGACCTATTCAGGTCAACAATCAAACATTACGCACATCCTTCGGCCATACTGAATCTGGTGAAGCAAATTTTGGCTTCTAGTTAGGAGTGTGCTTGCTGTTGGGGCAGCTGATGGCTCTGCTGCCTTATCCTCCTCAGTGCTTGGAAGCACAGCCCTTCATATGGTACAAAAGGACAAAACACACTGCAGTATCTCAGTTTCTGTGGTTCCACCTGAATAACACTCGATGCATTGCTCAGACGTTGGCTTTGCAAACCAATATAAACAACCAGGTTGAGACTCTTCCCTATCTTGTACCAATGAGACATGGGATTTCTCATGGGGAAAATGCAGTGCCCAGGCACCCAGACAGCTCTCAGCTGTCCTGCAGGGACATGGCAATGATACTTTCACTTTGATCTGCACTTAGGCTCCAGGACTGAGGGCAGGAAGAGGGATAAGTATTAACTAAAATACCCTCCATGGAGATACAGGTAAGAAACAGAAAGAGTCTGGTTTCTTTCAACTGGAATTTTTGAATGATAAATGTACGGGTTCAAAGGAGACAAATGCAACCATCCTAACCTCTCAGAAAGGTTTTATGGCCTTAATAGCAATTCTTAAAAGTAAAATTCTCTCTGTTACAACAGCCATAAAGACAAATGCTCAATTTAGTACAATAAGGTTATGTTTTAACTCACTAATTAAAGTGTAAGGGACTGGAGAAAGTCACCAATACAAATACAGTTCATTCTGTACCCACAACCTTCCAACTTGATTATCAAGCAGCTGACACACAACCTGTTTCAAAATCTGGTTGAAAAAAAAGGTTTAAAACTCTTATTTCAGTGTTGTGGAAAAATTCCCAGAGAATCTGACCTTGGCATTAAAATATTCATTCTCAGTAACAGCCCACTGATAAGGAGAAAAGAATATTTGGCATGCTAAGGAAGAAAGTGCATAGCACATTTTATGTCTTAGGATGGCAGAAATGTAGGGGAAAAAAAGAGCTCAGGTTTCTAGTAACTTCATATGGACATATTGCAAAAAGTGCATCATCAGAAACACAGAAAATGTTAAAGTCTAGTTCAACTGATAACAAGTCCTAAAATCAACATGAGGTGAAAGCTCAGTAGTAACACATAAGACTATAAAGCTTTAGATAAGCAAAGAACTGTGCCCAAAGCCAAAGCTCCCTGAGAATCCACTAGCAATCCAACATGAATGACAGCACAAGGTTAACGAAGCAGAAGACCAAATGTGAGAAATGCCAATAGATTTTCTGCACATTTAAGGTAAGTCAGCAACAGAAAAATAGGGGCAAAAGGTAAATCTGGATGAAACAAAGACTTATCCCTAGAAAATCAGGTCAATAACTAGCAATAACCTATACATTGAATGTTGAAAGTGAGTTGACAAGACAAAATGTCTGAAATCAAATGTAACTTTGAGTAAGCTTAGTACTGACTTCTTTTATTAACTGAATATAACTTTTTTCACATTAGAAAGAAAAAGATCTAACAAATTCAAGGGAATGTAAAAGGCTTCAGTGTATGTTTTTACAGGGCGTGAAAAATCAACAAGCAGAAATTTATCCTAACTAGGAAGTTTGCCAGAGCAGACCAAAATACTTACGACCACTCACTCAATGTCTTGAGTCTTGATCCTGTGAGGCACAGGATCAAGAAGTTGAAGTGCTGTCAGACTGCTGACTACAGTTTGCCAAGGAAATCTTGATGCTCTGTACATTTTCCACTTGGTCAGAGCTGTGACAAGCCTTTCTTACACAAATAACACACAAGATTTTTGAGTGACAAAATACATTGGTCCAAATGAAATGAATGCAGTTAGCCTCACTTTTGCAAATGTTAAGCTGGAGCCAAGAAGTAACTTCCATAATGGTATGACAAGAATGCTGGATCTGGCCACTGCACATCTGGGGAAAGACTACATCTGACTCCAAACAGTCCAGCTTCAACCTTCTGATAATTCAACTGAACTGGCTGTGTTTCTTGATTTCTCAAGAAACAGGACAGGAAATCAAAAAAGGAAGACAAAGAACTAAAGAGTAAAGCAAGTTAGCAAGGAGAGATTTTTCCTCCAGTGCTGAGTAAAACAAAGACTACAAGTTTGCTCTTTTCACACTGTGGAAAGCAGCTGATGGCATATAAAATCATGCTTTAACATGCTACCTCTTACTACCAGAACGTGGAGACTAAAAACCTGAAAACCTAATGCAATGTCATAGATAGCTGTGCTCCTTCCCATCTGTGTTTGAAAGCAATTGGAATGCTAATGTACAAGTGGAAGAGTTCACTCTCCATGTCAATGGAACTGATTGTTTTTCACCCTGACATTCCATCTCAATGTATGAAAACCATGTGTGGGATGAGGCATCATATAACAGCCATTATTTGCACAGATGATGGACAAAAGCGGTTTCACTTTTGATCTAGAAAGAAACAGGAACTTGGGTCACAACCACCACTGACAACTCAACTAGCCATGAAAGGCATCTTGAGGCAGCTTTTAATTTTACATTAAAATTTAGCTTACATAATTTTAAGGCAAACAATGAGATGTTTTCTAGCAAAACATGCATGTCTTTAATATGAAAACCTAAAATTATCTATCAATTTACATCCACATGTTCTGTAGCTGTATTTAGAGCTTCCATATATAATTCTCTTTTATTAGTATGGTTCTAAAACAACCACAAACCACAAACATCCTTACCTCTGGACAATTTGATTCCAGTTCAGTAGAGACATTATTAAATTCCCCTGCTTTTTTGCAAATGTAGAAAGATCTGTCTTCACATTTTTTTATCCTCCAATGTCCCCCCTAAGGGATAAAATAAAGTATATTCTGTACATATCCATATTCTCATGCATATCTATGCACGCATTAGATTATACTCCCTCCTCCTCTTTTAACTCTTCCGTAAAAAATAAGCCATTTTTCTCACTCCATTTATTTATCCTTCAATGGGACATTTATTTCTACCAACATTGTCAGCAGGACTTCTCAAATCAATCATACAAATCGTTTGTTTCTAAATCAGTCTTTGAGATGCAATGCATCTTAATTAACTAACACTATTGCCATGCCAGAGCACTTGCTTTCTTCCTAGCTATCATAACTCTTTGTAAGATTAATATTTAAATTTGAACAGTCCTTACTCAACATATTACTAAGTTTATATCATATAGATTTCACATATCTGTACACACTGGATACGTACCAAAAGTAATGGTTAAAAAATTTTATCTTGAACCTCCTGTTCCTTTGTATTTTACATTTCATTTGTTTGTTTACACTTGCAAACTGAGTAAAATATGACTTTGTAAATTTAAACCCCATAATTGTACCAAAGTCATATTTTCTGCTTCCAACAGGAAACCACTTTCCCAGGTCACCGTAATTGTCCTGAATTTTCTCCGAGTTAAAGATTGCATGTTGGACCCACTACTGTAGAGACAACATAAATGCCTTTTGATACAGTTTTCACACTCAGACAGAACATACTTAGCGAAAAAAAAGAAAAAACAGTATTATAGTGGTACTTATGTAAGTCATGCATTAGTGATTTAAGTACTGTTAATTGTAAAAGTAAAGTAAAAGCATGACCAAATAACAAAAAAATTGACAGTGCCATGAATACTGGTAAGACAGAACATAGTGTTATTTTAACATCACTCCCAGTTCTACAGCCTTTGACTGATCTGGGGTCAATCTTCCTGCTGTCAACTTCTATAATTTTATGTAGACCTAGACTACTATGATTTTGAAAGACACTATACCAAATTTATAGATATTGACACACTGATAGATAATATAGGCACAGCTGACAGTTTTTTTAAAACATGAATTGAAGCTTTCAAGACCAGAACTGATGCATCATAAATTATGATACACACTACTTGGATTTTAAATTACTTTATCAAAATACCCACTCATATTTGGTTCTCTTCCAGTTGACAAACCTTATGTATGTAACATTTTTTACTGAACATAAGTTAAAAATCTGTGATTAATTTTCTGTCCATCAGCACTGCAAAATGCATTGGTTTCTAAAGGCTATGTCGCATTTATCATAACATGAATAGATTAAGAATCAAACATCAAAGTCAGACTCCAGGTCATGGTTAAAAAAGTATGCACAGCAAGAAACTAAATTACTATGAGCTAAAACAAAAGTGTCTAATTCTATCAAAAAGAAAACTTACAGATCCTTGTGCTGAAACACAGAGTTGTCCTGTTCTTTGAAAGGTGTTAGGATCTTGTCTATGCCAGTTGGAGAATTTTACTGGTGTGCTATCTGACCACTCAAAAACAACAGGGGTGTTATTACTGTATAATCCAATCCATGTTTCAGTTACATTTTCTGTAAAAGAATAAGTGAGTTAAGATTTTAATGGTGAAGTAATAAAGCCTGTTTTTCCTGTAACATCAGTTATTCCTGGGATTTTCAAAGGAATGTCCTTCTTTCAGGAGAAAAAAAATGCTGTATAAACTTAGGAAATCTCACTGATGAGATAATGTTCCACTGCCCTTGGAAGCCAAATTGTTTCAAAAATAGATCAGCATATGCAATAATACACTTTGAAATCCTGAAAAATACAAATTAAGAGTATAACCACTTTTTCTGAAGTGCATGGGGCAGAAAACCCAACATGGAAGTAAAATATTTCTTCTTAGAATCTTCTATGGTGCACATGGCTTTAGGTTTCTCTGAGTGATGTTTATAGGCTTCAGTAACAGCACAGTTGAAGCCACAATGGCTGACAAACACAGGAAAGACAAGGCTTGTGGTTTGGTGCAATGTCTTACTTGACCAGCTACTACAAACAGAGAAAACAGTCAGACTTTCAGGCATGTAAACCTGAAGAGAAGCTGAAGAAGGCCTGAAAGAGAAACAGCAGACTTTGAAGCTGAACACAAGTTGAGAACAATTACATCTATCCATTAGCACATCTCTGGAAATAATGGTACTTGGTATCTATGGAGGGTGTTAATAGAGGTGAGGAAGATGATAGAGTGGTTAATCTCCTAATCTCCACATGTCAGTGCCCCCCAGCTCTGGGAGGCTTAAACTCACAGCCAAACCGTGCAGCTGTGCCAGCACACAGATGGCAGGGGCAGGCAGAAAATAATAACTTTTCTTTGCTGCTGTTATGACAACAGAAGTCTTGGAGCGGCCGCACCAGAGCTTTTGTTCATTAAGTTCCTTGTGGAATTATGTTATCTCTTGGGACAATGTGAACTAGCAGAACTCTGATACACCCTGCTGACATCAAAGGGGACTCTGCCCTCATACTAGCAGCAGCAACTTTACAGTGTGGACAAGACCAGCTTGAAAGCAAAAGATACTCGGAATTGTTTTTGCTTCTGATCACAATTCTAGGATAGGGCTGATCACTGAATATTTTGCAAACAAGGAACCAGGTACAAACAGGAAAGGACAAACGCTAACACGTTTACTGTGACCTCACTGTGTCTGCTTTGTGGGTTCATACATTTAAGAACGGTTATTGGAGGTGATGCTATACATTTTTAAGACTCCTAGAAGAAGCATGCATCATGCTTCCTCTTTTTATATACATCATTTGGGTGTGCCAAGTAATACAGTGCTTAGCTGGCTAACAATGTTAGAGAGCTGCACAAAAGAGCACCACAGAACACTTCAAGAAACACTGCATGCTTGAAATCCCAAAACTCACCACTTTCAAGCAAGTTAAGGAGAAGCTCTGCATCTGCCATGGAGGATATAGTAACGAGCCCACTATTATCACTTTGGCATGAGAGAGAAGCATCATTCCAGCTCTTCTCCTCTTTATGAAGTCTGTAGCAGTTGCAATTGTGTGGATACCAGCCAGGATCACAACGAGTGGCATAATACTTCCAGGTATCTGAATTGAGCATATAGAGTTCATATATATTAGCCAGAATTGCTAAGGTTATGCTATATTCATAACACATTCAGACATGTATGTATTTTAATCTTCAAATGGTGAAAACAGAGTTGTCCAAGATGACTTAAAGAGGCAAAAACACATGCTCTATGGAACATCACCTACCAAGCAAACTGAAATTTCTTCCACTGACGATTCAACCGTTCGGTCTGCTGGACTAGTGCAAATACTAATTCAGTTTAAAACAGGTTATATTGCCCTTATTACCTCTAAACCTGATTCAAAGACAGATAAAGCTTTTTCAGAGGCATTACCTACAAAAAGTTTGGGTCTTTTCTCATTATGTGAAACAAGGACCTAAACTTTAGGTTATGAGGAAGAAGTTGAACCCATATAAGTTGCTCTTATCAAGACAAAAATTTATGCTAGAATAAACTCAATTCTCTGTTTAATTGTCTCACAGAATGGGAATCTGAGTTATTCTATCTGCTATATATCCTATATTCATAATATGAACACTTAAAGTATATGTATAACACTTTTTTGGTATATCAAAAGTACATATAAAAATAACTGCAAATTTTGATCTGCATTTATACAACTTTCCTAACTGCGTCTCACTGGTTAATTCCATTTGACATTGAAAACCTATTTTTCAACTCAAAAGTGTGTGTCTTATTATAATATAAAGAGAATGAGCACTCTGATCACATAAGGAATCAATTAAGCACTATTTACATTAAAGCTATTTGTTAGATTTAAGTCTCTCAACATGTTTTCACAACAATTTAAACAGAAGAGTTATTTCATCAGTTAAAGTAAACTGTATTTAACTTAAACTAGTTAACTTAAACACACTCAGTGCAGCTAAGACTGCTCTGCTGACTTTTATTCAGATGGCTTCTCTTGTTCTCCCAGCACACTCACAAATAGGGTACAGTAACATTGAGAGACTTACCCAATGTTTCATGCTCTGTCTTATTTAAATACTTTTTGCATATAAAAGGCAATCCAGATTCACATAAATAACTTTGCCAGCCATGCTTCAATTTTGGATTAATCACTGCACAATGATTTTCTCTAAAACGATATTCAGAGACATCTGCAAACACATTTTTGAAAAGGATAAAATTACAAAATATCAGTTCTTAATTGCAAAATGGTGTTGTAAGGTTCTCTGCTCTTATTGAATTAATGTATAAACACCCCTGCACATTCTAACTTCTAGCAATATTACACCAATGCTATAGACAGCTGAACATTGACTGCAAATTATGTATGTGGCAATTTCTCCTTGACTGCTCTTATCAGACGAGAGGCTGAAGCAAACTCTAGCGTTTACGTTATAGCTGCTGGTGGACCGACCTAAAAATGTAGCAAAACAAGTCACAAAGCCTGTGTTAATGTGCTAATGTTAATTATAGCATGTTAACTGAATCAAATTGAAACTCCTTTCCTCCATGAAACCAGCTACAGTTTTTAAGTATGCAACTGGAATCTTAAAAACATCTTTACAAGTAAATGACAAAAGGGCTAGACCATTAATGCTTTGAAAAGATCCATCTCAGTTGATGATGCATCCCTAGAAGGGCTTTCAGTTCATGAATACAAATAAGTATTTATACAAAAAAATGTACACTTGTTCACATAATTCACTTTTCAAACATAGCTGTAGGAACAGCAGTGTTGTATCAAGCTGCAGTTAGAGAGAGTATGTAATTATACTGCTATAACATATGCAAGAGGAACATCAAGTACTTGCTCTCCAGTTCACAAACACTAGTGGTGCTCCATCTGACCACTGCCAGCCAGCATCTTCATCCAGGCGATTCAGGCCCATCCACAGCATCATGTCTGCGGCATTTAACTGCCCTGAGACAGAAAAAAATAAACAAAGTAATACTTCATGCTTTCCCCATGTTTTAAAACATCTACAGGCATTGATCTACAGTCCTGAATTATTACAATAGGAATAAAACAAAACTTCAGAGCAGTCTCCAAAAAGCTCAGTTTCTTCTGTCCTTAGAAAAAGTCTATTACTTTGTTAATCAACACACAGATGAAAAGGAATAAACTCAGAAATCCTTCAAAAGCCACTCATCCTACAAACCCTTCCTGCAGAAGTTGCTGCTGACCTTAGAAGTTAAAAAGAACAAGCAGGTACATAAAGACTAGCCTGTTTCAACCTTCCATAAACCAAACAACTTTCAGTCCCTTTACAGCCTTGCAGGCATATCAAAAAGCTAACGCAATAATTTTTACAACTTCCCGTTAGCTTATATCCTGCAATTGAAAACCAGCAATAATAGGAAGCAATGGGCAAGAAACCTGGGCCAACATTTTGCATCACAGCGTTGCCACCCATTCCTGCACTTGATTTTCTCCATGCACATCAAAATATGCATGAAAGCCATGCTGTTAGAAGGCTCTGCACATTTATCTGAGACCGTTGTTCCAAGGGGTAAAGCAAAACACTTATCAGAGAAGGAATACCATCCATTTATGAAAACAGAGCTGACATTTTTCCCATACAGGACAGCTACTTCAAGCCTGCAGAAATGTTCTTCTAAGTCCAGCTTACAAAGAAAACTTAACAGGAGAAAAGGACACCAGGGTACATTGCAGGGAAGGTAGATATATGTACAATTCTCCAAAGTAAGCAAACACACTACATAGCTACAGCGGCAGAATGAATGGGAGTCTCTGTGGGGAGGGAGAATTAAAAAAATGACACCCTTGAGTAACACATACCATCACTCCTGCAGTCCAGTTTATTAAGGAGGGAATCATCCTTGATTTTTCAAACAGCTCTACTGAGGCATGTTACATGACGAAGCCCCACAAACAGGAATGGGAGAGACATCACACAAAGTCCTAAGCTCCCAAACTTACCCCCTTGCACAGGTAATGAGGAAATTTAACTACAGGTTTCCTACAAGGTCCTCAGAGAAATGCCTACTCACTGCTTAAGTTACTTATGTAGTTCTGCTCTTCGGGGTCAGTAACACTCAGCAGGTCTCCTCCTTGCAGCTGACAGGCAGTCCGTGCCTCGTGCCAGGTCAGCATGGATGCGAGGTTGAACTGGTAGCAAAGGTGTGTGTCGGGGTTCTTCTTCCAAAAAACGTCACAGCCACTCTCTACTCAAAAACAGACTCATCACCAACAGCCAAAGACTACAAACTAATCAGAAATACAACACCCTGAACAATGCAATTAATTAGTGGCAGCAGTATCCCAATGATTAGGAACACCTTTCCTGTTCCTTTGTTAAAGAACATACGGAAATAGGGCACTAATGAAATTAAATGTTGCTCTATATTTCATATGGCTCATTAAATACTCAGGAGCTGATCTGCAGCTGGTGGTGATTTTCACAGCTCTCATGAAGCTAACAGATTACATTTTAATTTATTCCATCTAATCATTTGTTTCTAAAGCTGAACGCTGAAATATTCAAGCTATGAACACTTCACCCAACTTGTTGAGCAACAGTCATTGGATTTCCTTGCATCTTGTACTCAAGAAAATAAACTTACTATAATTACAAAGTATAAGCAAGGCTGAAAATACCATCGATTTTAATGGTTGCCCAGAAATCACCATTACAAAGACACATTTATGGCTGTTTTTAAGATGCTTTAGAACAGAGATCTGACATGCAGTTTGAGCAGGGAAGGCTTTTCCAAACCACTTCTGCTGATAGAAGATACTATTTTGCTTATTTACGCAAGAATCTGGAATATCCACAAAGATTATACATCCAAAATTGTTTCAACAGTAAGTATTTTTAAAGTTATTGGTTCTTAGTGTTTTAGGCCCAAGACGTGTCCAAGCAATGCACAGAAGAAAAGGAATGTGCAAGGTGTAATGTAGTCAAAAGCAGAACATGACTTTGCAAGAGCAAACCTTACATGATATGTTTCAGAGAAGCTGCCCATGTATCACTAGGACAGAGTAGAGAGGGTTTAGCTGCAGGGTAAGGTCAGTGGGCAACACAGAATAACATCCTTCTGCTCACCCTCTGCAGTTTTGCTTTTGGGATAGGAGTTGAGTCTTCAAAGACCAAACATGATAACTTATGATAAAATTTGCTAAAGCCTTTGTTTGTTTGTTTTAAGAGACATTCTCCTCTAACAGAAAGGAAGTATTCCAAAAACAAAGTGCATCCTAGAATTACTAAAAAAGAACAAAGATATTCTTGCAGGGTGGGAGGAGAGAGAATTCAAGCATCTTACCAGGATTTGGGCAGAACCCCCATTTTTCATCTTGTTCATAGTAAGTTGTTGTGGCACACCAGTCAGATTCCTTTCCATCTCTAGTACAGTCATAATACCAATTGTTGTTATATTTAAATGGAAAAACACACGGGAAACCAAAAGAATTTCCCAGCAAGGTATATGTTTCTGGAACAAACAAAATGCAGAGATTAAAAGAATGCAGACCACAAAAATTTCTTTGTGTCTGCATGTCATTATTCCTGTGTTTAGCAGCAATGATAAAAATAAAATGTCTAAAGTTATTTTCTCATTTTAATTTATACTTGATAACACAGCATTACAAGTGTGAGCAGCATGAAATCAATAAACAGAATCTGGAAATAAGAGTTTATGAAATTTGTCACCATGAGGCACATTCTCATAATTTACTATGATTTAAAAAAAAAACCCCAAAACAAAACACAAACCCCAAAACCTGATCAATTAACACAAAGTCTGCACTTACATTTCAGAACAACTACATAAACCAGTAGTTTGCCAAATCAATACAGGCTCAGGTGCAAACTCTACTTATTTGTTAGTCTATGACAGACAAGTAATTTTGCATTATTTCCCCTGCTCCTCCCACTCTTTATAAAGTGGATTTCTAATGTGTTTTCCATTCTCTTTGTCATTCTATGGGAAAGGAAATGTGAAAGACAAAGGGATACATTTTTTTAAATAATTTTTATCCCATGGAGAATAATAACATAGCTAAAGAATTGATGCACATACATCTGTTGTCACAATCCATGTCATAAAATATTTTAATATTTTCCAATTGTACTTTGAGCACCAAAACATTGATACAATCCAGTGCAACTGAAAACTGTAAAAGCTTTACCTCAGTGAGTGTCTCCTTAACCTCAGAGCTTGTACAAAAGGTTAAAGACCCACAGTCACACTTAGAATGAAATTGTTTGTCAAAGATCTCACATTGATAGCTTTAAGATCAAAGTCCCTCAGCTACAGAATCAATACATACTGCCAGGTTCCCTGAGGTTTCTAGAGTTAATGTCTCGCTGCCCACACATAAAAGAGCAGTTTACACATTGTAAATCCCCTTTAAAGGCTTCTGATATGAACAGACAATACAAAGAACAGGTAAAAAAAAAAATCAGGACTGCTTCTCTGTCTGCCCACTACCGTGCTGCTAGCTACAGAGGTAGAAGGGATTATTTCAGTCCTGGCAAGAAACCAAATTCAACAGCTACAGACATCTTACCACAGTTATTTTATTTTGTTTTCCTCTGTAGGTAGCTACTCCTCTTCCCCCCCAGCCTGGTGGACTAACAGGCTGGCTTGCATTTGCGTGAGCATGAGCTATGGGAGAAGGAGGAAAATAGAACCTGGAGGTGAAAGACTCTGTCAATGCAATTAAATAATTTGGTCCTGAAACCAGGCTAGAAGTGCCTGCCTAAAGCCAATCCTCTTCTCCCAGATGTACTACAGCTAAACCAGATCTACTTTCATCATGCTATGTGTACATAGCAAATGTTTAACACTTTTCGTGGGTTTAAATATTTTCTGTCTGGTCTTAAATATAAATTCCACTAGGTTTTAAAAAAAGAGGTTGGATGCTTCAGTGCTTTCCCAGTCATCAGAGGTCCCAAAAGGACTTCGGTGTGCGCAGAGGCAGACCACAGGTACACCTACAGAGGAAATCACTGGGACCATATCTGCAACTCAAACACCCAGTTCAAATGGGGAGAATCAACAGGTCCAGTCTGAGACATACTGTGCAAACATTAGGCCTTTCTATCTACAGAAATGCCAAGGAAAGGGTCAAGGTACAATCTGTCTGTTTGTAGTCAGTGGGCTTATCTTAGTCCTTATACCTAGAAAACTGTTCAGGTCTGCAGACCTGAATCTTGATGTACATTGCTACACCTTCACTAGCCGTACAGCAAGATTAACCAAAATTCTGATCTCTGTTTCAAAGTTTGGCACGTTCAGAGTCCAGATGCTGAATGTCGCAAACATAGGTCCATGCACACTGCAATTACAGACTGATTTTCAGTGACAGGAATTCCAGATTATTTCTTATCTCTCTTTGGGTTTATTTGATTATGAAAGCTGCAGGACATGCAACAGCAAATCCTTAGTTCCCCTTTTAATTTTAGAGAGTATTAGAAATTAGCATCTCCTGGTTTGCAAAAATGCTGGTGCTTTTTGGGGTCCATTTAACAAAAAATACTCAATTATGTGGTATGCTCACCTCAACCATTGCACAAAAAACCCCACCTACTTTGAGTCCCAAACCACAATAGAGACTAGAAGGGATCATAACCACCTGATCTTCTTCAAAAGAATTTTTGAAACTTTTCCCATCTACATTTCTAAGACATTTGATTTTTACCTTCAAAAGGATGCTCACAAAGGTCTTCATCATAGGACATGTACTGTTTCCACTGATACGTAGATTTTCTTTTGGCCACAATATGTTTGCTGTTTTCAACAGCTAATTTGTACTCTGACATTCCAACTAATGCTTTTCCATCACAGTTCCACCATAGTGAGTATTGAGTTGAATCACATTCAAGCATAGTTAACAGCTGTTCTGGTCTGCTGATGTTCAGTCCAAGACAGGTACTTCTGCCTATGTTGAAAAGATGGCGATTGGATACCCATTTCCATAACATGTCTTCTGAGGCTTCACTGCAGTCTTCCAGAACAAGGTCAACTGTGCCTGCTTTAATGCACAAGTTGGAATCTTCACTTTGGATAAGAAATATCCCTTTATCTGCAGGGGAAACAAACCCCAAACTTTCAGTCTATAGAATACTGCAATTGATCAAACAGTATCAAAAGACAAATGTTTTAGTTGGAGCCATTTAGGAATAAAACTGAAAATATCCACCAGAATAACTGGTGCTTCAAAAAATAAGAGTACTGGTCTAAATTTACTGCCAGCTAAGCTTTTAACATGTGGAATACTTGCAAGCTCACAAAGATAAGGCTAGGTAATATTTTTAAGTTGGGTAGCCAAAAAAGAGCAACAAAAAAGCAAAACGAGTGCCCAAAAACATCAGTCATGTTCAAAAAAAACAAACCACTGGTCACCTAAGAAATACCAGTAATGGAATAAAGGTTACAAGAAGTCATGTTGTATATTGTAAAATAATTCTCTAGGGTAGATTGGAGTGTGCAATTAAAATAAAAGCTGAAAAATTTAAGGCTGGCATTGCCATATTCTGTGCTATATTCATTCTTCACTCTCTGTATCTATAGAGACAGTAAGAAAATGTGTTATGTTGTAAATAGGATACAGAAACAGAAAGGTTTATCTGTACCATGACAGTTGGTTGCCAAGGGTCAAAGCATATTGTTCAACCATACACAACTACCCTCCACAACAGCAGCTGTTGCGGGCTTAGCCTGACACCCCAGATTTCTTGAAATCATGTAGAAATTCACCAAACTATATGACATCACGTTATAAGTATGTGAAAAAAGTCAGCTGCTTGATGTCTTGGGAGCAAAAGTTTAATTGAGCATATAGACTGAAAAAGAGAGAGGGCAGCTGAGGAACTGGAAATCAGCAAAATACAAGCCTGTAACAGCTCAGCTACTTCATTCACTCTGAAATCCAATGGTAATTAACCCATAGAGTTCCTCTCACATTATAGGCAAGATATTTATTTTATGTCTCACGAGATTATGAGTTGAAAAGCTTAGCAGCATTTCCACTTTGCCTTGAAATTTTACAGTGATCATTTCTGCCACATGTACATTCTAGCTGCTGTAATCTACTACACCTAACATTCTGAAGCACTAACTATAATTTTAAAAAACCCATTCAAATCGACACAGCCCACAAATTACGTATGAGATGCAGAGGTCTACTCAGATGCTGTGCCTGAGTTTAGTATATACAGCTTAGGTGCAGCTCTAAAAAGCAGATTTTTCAAGAAGCAGTGTGACAGTGCCATGTAACAGACATACAGGAGATCAGCTCAACAATATAATGTGCAGACAATAAGCAGAACAGAGAGATACAGATTCTGCATAGAGCACATCAAGCAATCTGACTTACAGAGAGGTGGCACTGCAGATTTTATCACTGGTAACAGGGGCTGTTTCTCCAATGGCTACAGAGATTGGTAGCCCGGGATAGTGTAGGAGAAGCAAGCCCTTCTGACTGGCAGCAGGTGAGAACCAGCCTGATATATCTAATTGCATCTCTCAAGCACCTGGCAGCTGTCCTACATTAAGCCCCTAACCATTTGGGGGAGATCAAGGTTCTTTTAATCCCTTGTATCTCTACAGCTTTCAGGTGTGTAAGCTCACTGAAAAACCATCAGACACTGTGACAGATACCCAGTTTGGCCCTTTGCTTTTGAGTTTTCTGTGAAGTTTTGCAGTTTGTGATGGTTTCATCCTTCTTATCCAACCCAATCCACCATGGGCAACACAGGTTTCTCTAATTACATGCCCAGAAAGGGTTTCTGCCTCTTGTGCTAGGATATGTCCTTCCCACAGGACTCTTATCTTGGTTGACCAAGAAAATACACTGTTAATTTGCTAGATAACTAAAACTGGGATGTTAGCAGCAGTAAACACTGATTAATGAGGTTAATTCACCATGATATTGGGATTCACACTTAGACAAACTTCTTTGTCAAATTTGCAATCTACCTCCATAGCACATAGCAGCTCCCACACAGCACCTCCTGGGGTGAGGGGAGCAACACCACAACCCAAAACTGAAGGATTCTCAACCTCAGAATGCCTTTATCTGTAAAGCACTTAAGAGTTGCAATGACTGCTGAGAAAAGATAAGGTTCTTGCACAGCCTGCACAAATAGCCCAGCTGGATGATCTCCGTGTATAACGTCCCTTTTTCATTCTGCAGCAACTTATGCCAAGAACAGTCAGATATTCTTAAGTCACACAACTTCCTTTCACGTGTGGTTTCCACTCCCCAACTACAAAATGCATGAGAGATGGCAGGCTCAGTGACAGCACCACGGGTCTCAGCTCAGCCTTGTCCTCAAGTGGGGCAATGAGACAACTGAAGCAATACCAAGCTTCGGGAATGCCTTCAGGCTCCCCTCCTTTCAGCTTGTGAAGCTACACCATTCATCTTACAGCTGCTAGCAAAGAAGGGGTTTGTTACAAAGTTCCTGATGTCAGGGAGAACTCTCTGCCCAAAATTATGCAGATGAAGAGCTGCAATGGGACTCTGCCAACTTGCAGGCCCCAGAGGACCCAAGAAGAAAAGGAGATGATCTCTACTTTAAAAATCGACGGGGTGGAGGGAAGCCCTTGAATAGTGCCACTTCTCCTCCAGTCAGACCACTCCATACAAGGACAGATGACAAGAAACAGACTCCCAGACACGAAGCCTGAAGGTAATGTGCAGCCACAGGTGAAGACCTTGATTGCTGACCAGAACCTTCGAGTTCCTGTTTACTTGGGCTCAACACAACTAATCGGGAATAAACGGCAGTAAAAAACTAGGAGAACAAGATATCTTCATTTCATTCCTCCTTACATCCCACTTCCTTCCCCCCACGAAATTGCTTATGTGGTGATAGAGAAAATAGCTAGCATTTACTGGAAATGAGAAAAAAACCGAATCATATTCCCTCCGCGTACACGGATCGCGATGGGCAGCGGAACACTAAGCAGGGAGGGCGCGAAGCAGAGCCAGAGGGGCAAGTCCCCGGCCCCTGGTCCCTCC
>NW_008682328.1:0-44432 GCF_000695815.1 Acanthisitta chloris
GCGGCCCGGAGCGGGACCACTGAGCGGAAAGAACAAACTCTCCGGACCCGTCTGACACGCGGGTCAGGGGGTCAGCCCGAGCTGGTGGAGGCGGCGCAGCAGATTGGAGGCTCGCGATGCCCCTCCGACATCATTTAGACAAACAAACAGATGGCAGGTGGGCAGGTGTCAGCGGTGACAAAGAGCCATCTGTGCAGCGGGGACCATCCCCTCCATTCTCTCACAGGCTACTTCATTAAACCCTCACTTCAGAGTGACTGCGCCATAGCCTTTAACCAACGGGGCCCCCGCTAGCACGGGGCGTGTTTTCTTTCCCCTACTTTTTAAAATTTTATTATTTAAAGGCTGCTCGCACTCTGCTCTTGGCTACCTCTGGGCAGTTTGGTTTTGCACCTTATTGCCTCCCAAAGGGAGGAAAATAAAACAGAAATACCCAACAAAACCCTCCTGCCACGCTGAAGAAAAATATATTTGCGCAGAGCTGAACAAGTGACTGTAAACATGGCAAATGGGGGGTTGAAAATCCCCTTGGTGACTGCTGGCTGCCTGGTCTGAGGGCTGCAGGGGTTTCATGGGGGGGAGTGGTGGAGAGGGGCTGTGCGGGGTGAGATAGGTGCCGTGTGGGGCAGTGGTGTCCTCGGGCTTGGCCGTGCCACCTCTCCTCTCCTCTCCTTTGGAAGATGAAGCAGCACCTCTGCTCCTCCAAAAACCTAGGAGATGCTCAAAAATTGCCCTGCGGAGTGGAGCCTCACCCCAGACGATGAGCACAGCCTTGGCAGGGACTGGGATAGACTGCAAAGACACAGAGAGGCACAAAGCCCGTGGCAGTGGGGCCACGGGAGGTGGCACTAGCGGAGAGAGGGATGCCTGCTCACCCTGCTCTGCAAGCCTCTGATGGCAGCAGAGTTGATGTCTTTCCAACCAGGCTCAGGGGAGGAAGGGGCAGGGGGTGAGTGTGTGCCATCGTTTATTTATTTGACTGGTGGGGCTGTGATGAGGGATCTGGGAACTTTCTAGGCCAGTGCACCTCTGCGGCCAGTCGTGCTACTTTAGCCTCCCCTGCAGATCCCAGTGGAGAACGGCACCGGCATCACGTACTCAGAGGCCCGGTTGTCCCGGGAAATCTCAGGGGAGCTCTGCAAAGGTCTCCTGGGTGACTCCCAGTCTCCTCCTGCAAACGGCTAACTGAGAAAAGTTGAAAATGCCGAGGAGGCAGCAGCAGGATGGGTGGAAAACACACCTCTTCTCCCAGCTCCCTGTCCCTTCATCTTGGATCATGTGCAGGCATCAGAAAGCAGCACTCATAAATGAACTCTAATATTAGAGGATGAGTTTTCTGTGTGATGGATTTTGGGATTAGTTCAAACAAAGCAAAGGCTATTCCCAAGCTTCTGCCAAGTCCCTGATCAGTCTTGATCTGAACTTTTTAGGAGTGCTGGAATGTTTTTGGTTGGTTTGTTTGTTTGTTTAAATGGGTGTCTGCACTTTCTGATTTCAGATAGGGAAGTAGAGAGGGAAGCACTAAGAAGCTAAATCAAACACTGTCTTTGCAGCATCACTGATTTCAGCAGTGCCAGGTAGGACTGGAAATGTCCTAGGAAAGTGTATTGCGCAAGAGCTTTCAGAGTGAGGATGTCCATAGGTTTAGAGCCGTGCCACTTGTTCAGCTGAGCTAGTTGAAGCTAATGCTTTTCCTTTGCCAGGTAGGACCACTCACCTGAGTAGTTACTCGATGCTTGATGACAATGAAAGGGGCATAATTTCTTCATACAAGGCCTGTTTATAATCATAGCTTGTAATTTCTGCAGGCATGCATTTATTCCTTCCTATGAAACAGTTACAAACAGCAGTGTAAGGAGTGTGGGCCAAGTCCTTTCCTGAACTCTTCTGAATGTCAAGGCATGAAAAGTGAGAAGGGAGAGAAAACCCTCCTATTTCAGCAGCAGCTACATCTGGCTTTCAGACCGGCAACATCAGATCCTTTATTAGTTTATAAACATTGGAGTCCTCCGGGGAGTTGTCCAGATCCACTTACAGCCCCTGAGTGACAGAGGCGACTCTTGGACTTAGGCAGCATCCGTGAAGGAAATTTGGCTTCCACCTTAATAGAAAAAGGCTCCTGGGACTACAGCAAAAGGCTGACCAGTTACACACAGGAAACCATTTAATGCTAACAGTCCCTCCCCTCAGCAGAGGGGAAATGGCTGGTTGGCTAAGAAGGGAAAGGGGCTAACTTTCCATCCTATTAGCATGTTTACTTAGGGCAATTCCCAGTCAAATCATCTCACTTAGGCTATCTTGAGAATAAAATCTTGGCGACGTACCATTCACCTTACAGGCCTGGCTGGGCCTCAAGTAGCCTCATCTCTAAAGGTCCACTCCCCAGTTAGATAATTTTCTGAAAAATAGCCAGCAGCTTCCCATTTCTCCTGATAATGTGAAAATTTCTTACTCCTAACAGCTCATAAAATAGCCCAAACCCAAATCTAATGAATTACCACTCAATAAACAGACACAGAACAGCAGACAACCAGCAGGTATATTTTCAGCCAGCCTCTAGGTGGAATTTGGAGCTGGGAGTGCCAGGTGTGTATGAGAGCTCACACTTACTTGTATGTGAATGGACTACAGTTTAATCTCTCAATTGTTAGGTTCCAATGGAAACATTGAAATATTTTTAATACAAACAGGTTTTACCAGTAAGCTGCAATAATTGCCATCTGCTTATCACAAATCTTGGGTTTTAACTGTTTCATTTCTGCTGGCTGGAACCTTTCCATCACTAAGTGATGTGGGATTCCTACATAACATTATGGTATGGTAATCTGATTTACATGGCTACAGGGATAATCATGAAGCCTCAAGTAAGAAGCCAGTATTTGAACGATGGCATTTCCTTCTAGAGGTTAGATGTTTTCCCTTGATGCTATATTCCCAACCCAGGGGTTTCATCAGCTCCACTAAGCTACAGGACATGAAAATGAAATTTCATCAGGCAAAGGTTCAAGTAGGGTTCTGTGGTCCAGCTTTCCTTCCCATCCCCTGGAGGGATGAGTTTCAGGAAAAGGCATTTAAGCAGCTCAATAGCAACTAGGGTATAAGGGCCTGAATGCGTTGTCGATACAGCTCTGACATTACTTTTAAGGAGGATCTATCTTGTCTGATCGATGCAAAAAGGGTCAGGGTTGCAGCTCAGTATCCTCCTTGTCTTCTTTGAACAAATTAGTATCCATAGACACAATCAGGCCCTCAAATATTCACAGCTGTGGTTCAAATGAAGTCTCCTAATGAAATGCAAATTCAATAAGACAGTTACATGATCAGCATCAGCTCATTAAGGCCTGCCGAGCCTGTCTCTGTTCTTTGTTAGGCCAGCATAAAGCTCCCCCCAACTTTGGTGGAGTTACCCTGGGCTGAAAGCTGCTGAGCTCCAGGCAAGGTTTGGCCCAGACAGCCAGCTGGGGGGAGGCCATGTGCCGCCGTGCTCTGCCGCCAGATCAGTGGCACTGGGCTGATGAACATCAGCTGAGGGTCGGACTTGTTGGCTCTGAAGGAGGGGAGAGGGCTTGGATTTATTCTCCCTCCATCCTATCAGCAGCAACAGGCACACTGAAGCTGCAAGGTAACACTGAAACAAACAAGCACCCTAAACCCTAGCTTGCAGCAAGACCAAAATCAGGTTTGTGCTTGGGGTTTTCCCTGGGGAGGCACTCATCTTGTATTTGCAAGGTTCTTGAAGTTGCTGCTCTTTCCTTGGTCATGGGAGTCAGGCAAAAGGATGTCAGGCAGCTGGCTTGCTACCTTCCTGACCCCGTTTCACAATGTGTGTGCTTCTGTGAAAGGGTTGCCCCAGACAAAGCACAAGAGATGTACAGCCCTTGCATCCAAGTACGGGGTGTTTTTCCTTTTTTTTTTTTTTTTTCCCCCCTAGCACCGGCGAATGTGGCAATGTTTGACAGGTCTGACCTGCTCAGCCTTAATGAGCCGCTGGGAGAAAAGGGACAAATGCAAGTTACCTCTCGCCACAAGTCCTGCTGCTGGGAGATGAACTTTGCCACTCTGCCTTGGCTTTAACAAATGCCCCTCAGTGTATCTCAGTGCAAATGTGTTTCCTTTTCATTTTCAAATAGGGACGAATCCTGTATGTTGGATTAGAAATTTCCCATCACTGACAAAAGTGGAGGGGGGGAGAAAAAGCTATGCAAAGTTCAAGAGGAGGGCAAAGGGAAGAATGAAAACAAAATGAATGAGCAAGATCCAGATTCTGGGTTTTTTTAAATTTTTTTTTTAGGTAGAATTTTGCAATAATTGGTATTTTAAGATTTTTTTTTTAATTGAGGCTTTATTTTTGCAGGGAGCAAACCTGCAGGTTTTTGGAAATTGGGGTTTTGTGTTAAAGTTATTTATGCATTAGACCTGTGCATTCAATGGCAATTGTCCACAATAATCAGAGGTGCAAAATGCAAGCATGCTTATTAAAAAAGGAAAAAGATTCCTTTTAAAAGCAAGACATTAGATGTGTAGGTTCTGCTAATTGACTTTCAATGTTTTACATCTATGTATTAAAAATTACTTTGGATTACATTTATTACACACATATGAATGAGAAGCTGCTTAGAGGAATAGCAAACCCTGGAAAACAAAATGCATCAAATAAACACGATTTTATACATACAGAGCATTCAGGGCAGATTTATTGTACAAGGTTGTAGTCTCTCCTCTCTTTACACCTTGTGCTGTGGCTGTTGTAATCTGAGTCATGGGAGGAGGGAACTGTTTTTGGAAGTAAATAAGAAAGATGATAAAACTGTTCCAAAAAATACATAGCCAAACCAGAGTGAGTCCTTAGGAGAGCAGCAGGACTGATAAGGACAAGCGAATACAACTCATGAGGACAGGTTGAAGGAAATGGAATTGGTTTGGAAAAGCCAAGTCTGAAGGGAGATTGTAACAGTGGCCCTCAGATATGTAAGGTTAATAGAGGAGGGATATTGATTTATTGCACATTAAGAGAGAGATGTAGGCTAGAAAAAGCTTGCTAACTGTAGGCATGAGGAGCAATGGTTTAGGGCAGCCGTGGGTCCCTGCTCACTTAAAGCAGAGAGTGGGCAGTTTGCTGGGCTTGGGCTCTTCAGCCATCCCCAGAGGGAAGAAGAGCCAGTCTGTATCTTAGGGTTCCCTTGCCAAGCTGTGGCATGGGCTTCTTGGTGAGGACATAGGCAGACAGTTGGTGGGGAGAGGCAAGATGAGGTGAAACATCTTGCAGTTGAGACTGCACAAGAAGTAATTCCCAGCGTGAATATAAAGATAGAAGGTTAATTTCAAATCAGACTCTAGGAAATTTGCTAAGTTTTTCAGGGTCTGTATGGCTAATTCCTCTTAGCCTTACTGCTTGTTCTTACCCTCCTGTCTTTGACCCACATACACCCTGCCGGACAGTTACTAAAGTCATCTAGTCTGGGAACAATATAATGTGGCTGTGGTAACCAACCTCCCCAGCAGCTGTGGCAAACAAACAGCTTGTACATGCTCAGACTATAGTTTTCAGTCACGTATTGACCAGAATGCTCTTGAAGCAGTGACTGAATGACTTTGGTAACAGACACAATCATAAAAGCCAATGATTTGTGAGCAGGAATAGAAATAAAAACATGTTGACTATATAGTTTGCTAAAAATATCCATCCTGGCTCTAGCTGTCATCACATCTCTCCTCTAATCCTGCAAGTAGAGTGTGAAGGGTTACCCTAATGCACCCGCACTGATTCCTCACTCCGAGCACACAGAACTGTGTGCCTGACGAGCCGCGAGCAGATTGCCAAGCCATGCCAAATTTGCTCCCCAGGCTTTATGCAATCAGCCACTGTTCCTGCCGTTTTGTCATCAAGTCAGCCGCAGCCTTCCCCATATTACTGAGGAACATGCTGGAGCGACCCAAAGTGTCATGCTTTCAATGGAGGCTTTCACTAGCTATCAGTGGTTATGTTATACCACATTAGAGGTGTCCCAGATGCCAAGCTCCCACTGAAAAAGAATTTAGAAAATCATAAAAATACCACTGCAAAAAAAGGTATTAGTGAAGCAGTAACATTTGTGATGCCTTGTCATGATGCCAGATTCCTATGCCAGAACTACACAGTGTGTGTGTTACAAACTAAAATCTCCTGTCTGCAGCATCTTGTCAAAGGAAGCAACACTAAAAAATGAGATATGTACATTTTCAAGTGATTTACTGCTAACAGGATGTTCAATCTGAGACATATTGTTGATTACATCTGGGGATGCAGCATGTGACTTTGGGACCAGATTTTCCTGAAATACCTGTTTTCCTAGCACCATATTTTTTCTGTTATGAAGTCTTTGCAAAATGAAATATGCCTTCTTAATACTATTTATATCTATTTGGGAAATGGTTTCAAGGAACTCTTGTATGAATCTGACAGGCAGATCTGACAGCTTTATTGCAAAGATGATTGCTGCATTGAAAATCTGTTCTTCCTTCAACAGCATCAGAAGTAAACCTGAACATCTGAAAGTTCTGGAAAATGAAAGACAGTAGGTGCAGACAGCTTTTTCTGTAACTGCAGCAGGTTGTCCATCCAAAGAGATAAATTTGGAAAACACATATTTAACAGCGGGATGCAGATAAATGGAAGAACAGTTGAAATATAGCTTAATTGCAGAAACAATGCTTCCTTATCCTTCCTTCCTTCCTTCCTTCCTTCCTCCCTTCCTCCCTTCCTCCCTCCCTTCCTCCCTTCCTCCCTTCCTTCCTTCCTCCTTCCTTCCTTCCGTCCTTCCTTCCTTCCTTCCTTCCTTCCTGGGGAACACTGTAGTCCTTTTGTTCCTGTGAAGAGGATCTATCCTGAATGATGCTCCTGGTTCATGGAATATTCCACCACCAAGTTATTTCACCCTGAGTGAACACCTACCTCTCTGCTTGTACACAGACAGGCCCACCAATACCTGTGTGTGTCTGTGTCTCCACAGCCATTCTGCACTTCTGCAATATTTACTCTGGTGGGAAATGTTTCCCATGTATCTGAGACGCTGCTAGCATCAGTGACTGCCCAGTTTTTGGAAAGTGCAACAGACAGCAGAAGAAAAACTGAGGGAAATATTCCCTGAATACTGAAGGGAGAAAGCCCTGCCTTGGCATTTCAACAAAATAACCTGTATTTCATACCACAAAATTGAGTTTTTAAGATTCCAGTGGGAAATAAATGGGAAATGAGTATCCAGATGTTCTAGGCATCTCCAAAGGGCTCAGGTGGTATAGAACTCCTGGGAGGTAATGGGGGAGAATCCTATTAAACTTGTTAAAATAAATATTGATTTAATATCTTATGCAAAATTGTTCCATTTTTGACATCTTTCCACTGTTGGCATTTTTTTTTCCTCAGTGTTGCTACCACTGGTGGTAGTTCAAGGTTGTTATAACGAACTTCATTACCTGGTTGTTTCTTTCAAGGAAAGCAACACTACTTTATAGTAATGCTGTATTTGTCACAGGGGTTCACATCCAGCTCCCAGGAGGAAGGCACTGTCAGTGCCAAAACCCTCCTGAACTCAGATTTGTTCAACTCATTGTGACCAGAAAGGCAAGTGAGAGTTGAACGCTTGAATATAGTCCTGGTAGATGTGTTGCAGAGATCTGGCAGCAGAAACATGACTCAAATTCCTCTACACTGTGGTGGTCTTTTCCCTGTAACCCCCAGTGACTTTCTATACTTCAGTTGTCTGAAACCATAGCCAGGAAGGAAAACTTATCCAAGTCTGCAGCCTCAGGGTTAGCAATCATGGCAACATCAGAAAGTTATAAAATCTATTTAGTGTTTTAGGCAAAGGATGAAATTGGAGGTGGGACAGAAAGAGGAAAGAAGGTGGAGAGGCAGAGCGAAGGGGTTTGAACATGAAAGGAAAGGAAGGGGGGTAAATGAGATGTTGGGGAACCAAAAAAAAAAAGGAAGCACAGGAAATGGGAGATGAAAAAGGAAAGAGAGGCATTATGGAGAAGTTACACAGAAAGAGTGAAGGACAGGCACTCTCCCTTACTAAGTAATTAATTGACACATTTTTATGATGCTATTTCCCCTCTAATGCTTCTAACACTCTAAGCTCATTGGTGTTCGGATCTTATGTGCCTGATCTCAGCACTGACCTGCCAGTGCCCTCTCCCCCCATCCTGCTGCAGAGCTGGCAGCCCATATGTGCTGAATGATGACTGGCAGCTCATCTTCCCCGTGCACAGCAAGGGTCTGGGACCAGCAGCCTGTGCTCAGCACATCTGCCTTTGGATGAAGTCTGGTGTTACATCAGGCCCTGTACCTGACACTGGAGGGGATGAGGCATTGCTACTTAGTGATGAAGTGTGTGCATAGGCATGAGGATGGGAGTGGGAACGTGGAGGTGGGTGCTTCATCACAGGACTGATGTGGGGAGGGGGATTTAGGGCTTGCCTGACCAAGTCTCACTTTTCAACAGCAGTGATTGCAGTTTGCAATCCCCCATCCTACACTGTCCTATTGGTGCAGCCCCACGCCTCCTAGTGAGATGCGTTGTGCTTGGAGTCCTGCATCACTGGGTATCACCTGTCACATGGTGAGTGACTCCAAACCAGTCAGTGTGGGGAGAAACAGAGGGCCTGGATTCTTAGGGGCCTGGATTGACCTTTTCACTGCTCAGGGATTGGTGCCCAGTGTCCTACTTGAATCTGTCATTTCAGTGCATGGTTATTCCTCGATGCAGGGAGGTAGAGTAGCTTAGGTTGAGGTATTGGCTTGAAGACTTAAAAAGGAAACTAAAATGAGTTTAGGACCCAGGGAAATCAGGCCTGTGTGCAAGGGATGTGTCCAGATGAGCCATGCAGACAATCTTTGCTGTCTTCTGGTTTCCCAGGACACAGAGATGACAAAGGAGGAGCTGACACCACATTTACTTTTCTAAGTTCTGTCCTATGTTCTTGTTTTTATTGCTCTGCCTTTGTGAACAGCCTCCACTGGCACTGGGATCCTCCTCACTCCCTGCCCTGAGGGGAGAGAGGGCCATGTTTTCTTTAAAATTTCCATCTCCTCCGTGACAGTTTCCATTAGTGGTTTGACACCCCTGTGCTTCTTCCATGAGGGCCTTGCCTTTACCCTGTCTTTAATCATGTTGTCATATGATAATAGGATCAAAAGGAAGAACACTGAGTCTTGCCCTTCTGGAGTGCTTTACACTCACCCTAATAAACAGCTTGTGCTTGGGATTGTGCTGCAGCTGGCCTGCCCTCAGCCCCATCCTTTCTATGCCATACTCGTGCTGAACTTTAACCATTGGGCTGTCTGGCCTTGGCAGCCATCCCCAGCCCAACATTTCTCTGCTGTAAAGGGCAGTCTGTGCTACCATGCTTTAAGTTGAGTAAAACCATTACAGAGCAGACAGCACACTGAAAAACATAAGGGATTTTGCTTGCATTTCCATCTCTCAGCAGAACTTGGTGAAAATGTTCACTGTGTGCATGTGTATATCCATGGGGAAAAGGGAGTTTGCACTCAGTGCCACTTAGCATGGGACCTTCTGAAGCAGTAGGAGTTGTTAACAGTCTGCTTTTGTGCTGTGCAAGACATTTACAGAAAACTGGCTTCCTCAGAAGTCTCATTCCTAAGCCTGTGCAATGACTTCTGGAACTGTAGAAGTGGCTTTTCCCATCTCTGCAGTGGTGTGAGTCCATGGGTGGAAGGACTGATTGGCGGGTTGCTTCTACTTGCATTCCAGTAGCTTTGAGAGAGCTCAATCAAGTCCATGACCTCCCTCAAGTGTTTTCTGCACATAGTCAAAGGTGGAACCTGCCTAAAATACCTTGCAGCCCTGTTGGAGAAATGGTCGGTTTTCACACTATCATATTAAAGCTGAAGACAGGCACCGATGGCATTTGTGATTCATTCTCATATGTGAAGTTCCATCTATCTTCTGAGCTGCAGTACAGGGCCTTGCCAACAGTAGTGACTTCTCTCAGACCTTGAAAAAAATGTCCAGGTTGGATTAAAAAACACCCAATGAAGAAACTCCACTTCAATTAGCACCATTTGCAGTTGTACCATGGATTCATATTGAAGCCACTGGATCCAAGATTAGGACTCAGAGGTCATATCACTCTAGCTTTTCCTACTGCAGTTATCTGTAACTGCTGCTGAAACAGTGAAATCAGTTGTCACCTCCCTTGTGCTAAAATAACTAGTTTAAATAATTAAATATCTCCTTAGTTCTCCTCTCAAATTCCTAACTACTCGAAGCTTTTGTGAAGCCTCTTCAGTTTATCTCTCTTTGAAATAAGGACATCAGAAGTGGACACAGTGCCAAATATATCACACTTTCACCTTCATTCTCTTAGATGTCTAAAAGCCTCCTTTACTGCTCTTTCCTCAGTCCTGCAATTGGAACAGACATTCAGCTGGTTACAGAGCTCACTGTTCAAGTCTTTTATGGAGTTATTTCTTCTCTGGTTTGAGGGTCCCATCTTTTAAAAGTGAGCTTTAAATGTTGTCTTTGTTTCTTCCCAATATCCTCAACTGTGAGTCTGCTTCCTTAATAATTTTCTGCCATTTCTAACCTTTAATTTATATGTAGCTAGTTTGCATACAAGTCTATCTTTATCTGCTTTAACTTCCCTTCTGAAACACTGGCTTTTTTTAAGCGGTAGAGGCTTCTCTGTTAACTGCAGTTTCTGGAGCCAATATCCTCAAGTGGTTCCTGATTATTTTTAACAATTTTCTGTTTCAATCCTTTCTCTAACTCAGCTAGGCTCATAACCATTGTCAAGGTTGAGAAATGTTCCTTTTAAAGTATCAAATATCCATATTCTTTTTTTTGTACTTCATGTGGCTTGCATAAAACAAGGGCAACTAAATCACTGCTGCTTTTGTCTAAACCATCTCTCCAGTCCCCAGTTCTCCTCTATCTGTCAAGAGGAGCTCCAGAAAATAAAATCCCACCTTGTTAAATTAATTGCTATTTGAGTCAGAAAATTTTCCCTTAAAAATGCACAGGCTGTTTTAGAATCACTGTCCTGAGAACTTTGCTCTGTTGAATTCAGATTTTCCCATATATTCAAGGGTGACAAATAGGTATTTAGAAAACTGATCTTCCCATTGCCTGTCCAAACTGATGATCTATCAGGAGTCACCAAATAGTTCTACTTGTGCTTTATCTCTTATAATTTAAGACCATTGGCTTACTGACATGGTGAATTATATATTGTCAAATACAGGATGCCTCTTTTCCCTCTTTCTTTTTTCTATTCAAGCATTTCTAAAGAGGTTATAATACCTGATATTAACATTTTAAATATGAATCTTCCCATATATTTTCAATGCTGCCAACCAGTTTTATGCCTAGAAATGATGTATTTCAATTTGCATTCTTACTGCAACTCCTGTTGTTAAAGTGTGGGCAATCCCTAAACCACCCATGTACTTTCAAAGCAAGGTTATCATTCCAGTTCTGCACTCTCAGGAGACACATGACAGCATGTGAGAATTCACCCACACATAACCTCCCAACCTTTGGAGATTCATCCATCACAGTATTTACTATGAGTGACGCAGCAATGATCTCCTATACTCACATCAGAACCCGAGATCTATATACTGATTTCCAGGCTGTTTTCATGTGATGAGTGAGCCCTTAGTGGCCCACAGGGCTTTTGCTCAGCCTGCCTTTATGTGTGTTGGCTTTCCGTGGTCCCTCAGATAACATCAGGCTGCCTTTCAGTGCTGAAGACAGGGTCGTTTAGAATCAGCCAGATAATAGAAATAATGTCTGGTGTGAGCCAGGGTGATTAGGGTTGGCAGCGGCTCATTGGTAAAGAAAGTAAAAGAATACTACAGATAGTCTTTGCTGAAATAAAACCAAGGGGATTAGAGTTAACAGAAAACCTTGTTTTGGTTTGAGACTATGTTATCTGGTAGGAGCATTCATTATCAACATGTTCTAAAATAAATAAATGGCTTTTCACTAACAAGACATTGGGTAGAGATAAAGCATGTGTGGCACTCTATCAAATGCACAGGCATATAGTCGAGTTCCCTGGTCCATTTTTTGCTGCTCTTTGTTTGCTCCTTTCACTGCCTGGAAAGCCTGTTTCTCCAGGGACACATCCTGCCTGCACTTGCTGTCACTTCAATACAGAAGATCATGGTGCTACTATCTTTCCTATTCCCTTTTTCCTCTCCCTGTGTTGCTTTTTCATATTTACTATTATTATTTTATTTGAACATGTAAGAGGAAACATCCTCCTAAATCAATGGCCGTCTTGGAAAGAGCTGAAACAGAAGGAATATCACTCAAAGTCCCCTGAGCCTCAGTGAGCTGCAGTCTGGCTGTCAGCATCCTGGCAGATTTATGAGGATGGCCGTGACCGGCTTGAAAGGGCAGAGGGGGGAGAAGAAGTGATACCAACCCATTAGTAATTCCCTGCAGGAAAGTGACAGAGCTGATGACATGCATGGAGGACACATTGCAGGAGATGGGCTGGGGGAGACATTCCCATGCAAGAGCGATTTCAGGTCACTTCTGGCTCCAAGATTGGTTTCCTCTAATGATCTATTTCTAGGCCTCCCATCCTTTAGCTTGTGAACCGTTTTGTCACAACTGGAGCAAGATCCTGTGCATATTTTTTTTCCTGTAGAAGAAAAGAATCCCATGGAGATCAGTAAGTTTTGTGGACCCGAGGGCTTCAGGTCACAGATGAATGAAGATAAGAGCCCACAACCGAAGAGATTGCCCAGAGCATGCAGCAGGATCACGGGTACCACAGTGGATCATTGAACCACCCTGTGATGCCATAAATGTCACCTTCACCACATCAGGCAGCCCAGCCTCAGAAAAAAATGCAAGAAGAAGGGTAAATGACCTGGGACAAATAAAACAAATCCCAGCCTTTCCAAGGTTGTAAACATTTTGTTGCATTGTTTACTTTTTTGTTATCTTTATTTTTTCTATTCTTTTTGTTTTGTTTTGTGTTTTATTCTTAAGAATTCTGCCTAGAACCGGAGATGAGAAGCACAATGTTTCCAAGATAGGTTTGTTTCTAAGGACTGTTCCCACTGAAAATGCAGATATAATTGCCTAGAATTGCCTGAATATATTGTCAGACTGTCAATGCAACATCCACACTCGGAGCTGCTGTTTACATGACTAGTTGCCTTAACTGAAAGGAGATGGAGATGTGTGTAAGTAGCATGGTCATAAGGGGAAAAAAAGAAGAAATAAACACGCACATAAGCTACGGAAGATGAGTACAGGAAGCTGCAAAGGAGGAAAAGGACCACAATATGTTTATTTCATAAATAGATGAGAAGAAAAACTATTTTTGTGGAATACTGATACCCATTTTGCAGACCTGTGATAATTACAACAGTTTGTGAAATAGAAGCCCCTTATTTCAAATGAGTCTCTGAACAGTTTTTGATCAGTAGTTAAGCAAATTGATTATTATACACATATTTTTCTCTTCTGCTGTGGTGATGTGACTCATTTCAATGATTCTAATTGAAATCTGGCATTATCCATTGAGAGAGAAGCATCATCTCTAACAATCATGAGTTGAAAGTGCATAGATATTAGTAAACTCAAAAGGTAACAAAGCCTAGGTAGAAGAGCCTGTAACAAAGCTGGTAACAGGTAGTGAGATCTATAGAGTGATCATACTTTTCCTTCCTTCCTTCCTTCCTTCCTTCCTTCCTTCCTTCCTTCCTTCCTTCCTTCCTTCCTTCCTTCCTTCCTTCCTTCCTTCCTTCCTTCCTTCCTTCCTTCCTTCCTTCCTTCCTTCCTTCCTTCCTTCCTTCCTTCCTTCTTCTTTCTTTCTTTCCTCCTTTCCTTCTTTCCACCTCAAGAGGATGGAAATGTTTCAATAGCCAGCTAGACCACACTTCTCACCAACTGGAGTGATGTGGTGAGGTGAGGCCCCTGTCACTTGCTGCTGTATAAACACAGAACAAAAAGGACATCACTGAAGAAGCAGTTTTCATTAAAGTAAACAGGTGTCCTCCTGCCCTGAAGCAGTGAGACAGAGAACTGCCAGCTTCAAAAATACTGGTCTGTCTTCAATGCCCCAAGTGACTATGAGCACCCACATAACCTGGGTACCTGTGCTCTGCAGAGACACACCTCCCTGAGCTTTGCATTAGTGCTACTCAGAGTTTAGCCCCTTTTAATACGTCCTCATACATCACTACTTTGTTTGATGTTCAAAGTTCTGGAGAATCTGCCTTGTGGCTGCAACAAGGGGAGCAAAAAAGTACCTTGGGGTCAAACCCTGCAGCCATTTTCACCAGGGAAAAGTCAGGGTTATTCAATTGGTTTTAGTGGAATTGCTTGGGGTTTGCACTTAACGTTTGTAATTAGAGCAGGCCCTTTGTGATCAGGAGAGGACTAGTTATTATAATGATCCTCTTCAGTACGATTGTTGTTAGCAGTCTTCTGACTCCAAAGGGGAGCACATGGCCACGTACAAACAGGATACCGTTGGGCTCACAGATTCTGCTAGTCATGATTTTGCTATGATTTATTCTATATCACACAATGGCAGAAGCCTTGGATGAGTTGCACTAGCAGATGTTGTACTGCCAGATGATGTGCCTGAGGGCATTGTGGATCCACCACAGCTCACTTTAAAACAGCAACCTTGCCAGGACAATTCGACCGCTCTATGGGGATGTAAAAGACCCCTGAATCACCATGCATTTCTTGTAAATAAATAGGGATAGTGAAAGGAAGAGAGATTAATCAAAGGGATGGCAGGGAGGAGCAAGGAATCCTTGAAGTCTATTGATAAGTAACATGGGGTGGTTAGCATGATGATACCAGGGCTGGAGGATGAAGAATTATTACAGTTTTCTCACTGGGGCTGCTACAAAACCCGCCACTTTATATCTTCTGCCCGTCCTTTTGTCTTGTCCATTTAATCTGTACATTTTCCAGACTGAAAGGACTAAGACAAGTAACCTTGTGGGTTCTGGGTAAGGGTAGTGCCTGCGTGCAGGGGGAGCCTGCCCTGCCTTGGCTGAGCACATGCAGGACTGCTGCTTGCAGCCATGAAGGGTGGTGCTGGTGAGATGAGATTCTCCTCTGCTACAAAGGTTGGCAGAAGACTTAAAAAAATATGCCAGGCATTTTTCCATCCAATTAATGAATAATGGCACCAGAAATGCCCTGTTGGTCCTGCTCTCCTGCATACCTCCTAGTTGGAAAAACAGCTGAGTCCTGTGAGGCCACAGCTTCTCTGCGCGATTGAGATGCAGTTGTCAGGTTACGAGGTCTGAGAAGTACTCCGTGCTTTTTTTAAGCCTGCAGGCAGTTCTGTTGACTGACGCTGCCCAAATGCTTTTCAGGAATGCTGACATATTTTCATGTTATCACTTTTCATGCAAACTTTTCCCCGAGAGTCTGCTTCTCATTGCTCAGCGTTGCATCAGGGGAGAAGGAAAGAGAGGAGAGCTGTCAAGACACATCAGTAGTTGTCGTGTTTGTACTGGAAGGTATATGCATAATGAAGGATAATATTTTCTGGCTGCAGAAGGTTGCAGTATCCCAGTGTGAGATGCCTGGTAGCGTATCTGGTATGGTTGTGACAAGAGAGGATTTGTCTTGGGATACAGAGCCTTTTTGCATCTGGTCCCTTGTGCAAATCAAGAAAAGTTTGGCAGGGATTGAAAGTCCATATCATCTGGTGACCCAAATGAATAGTTCCAGATGGACTGGGGCCCTCATCACAGTTGTTTGCCCTTATTGAGTGGGGAGCAAAAGATGAATGGAGAGATTCACCATGGAGAAGGTCTGAGTACCTTGGTTTGCTCAGGCTTTGTGAATGGAGAATTTTAATTTCTCAGCTTAATTGATGTGCCACATTGTACAAATGCTGGGCACTTTAATACTGAAGTGAAAGGCAACAATATTTATGTGAGAATGAACTCAGTCCAGTCCCAGGACCCTTCCTACCTTGGCAGTCCTTGTCCAGCCCTGCTGCTTTTCAGGCTACCGAAGAGCTGTGAAACTGCTGGGGCATCCTTTCTCACAGGTAATACCTATAGTCCTGCCCCATGTAGCTAACCTGCAAGGAAAAACCATGCAGTCCTTCCCTGCCTGTCAAGGAAGGCAGAGCCTATGCCTGGGGGTCCTGAAAAGTTGCGTCTCAAGTCAAGGGCCAGAAGAAAGACTTTTTCCTTTTTGAGAGACTTACCAGGATACCCAAACTGGAAGTGAAACTTGGAAATGTCTGTCAGCATATCCAGAATTTTCCTGGCAAGACACAAAGCAGCAGCCCTCCACAACAGCCTGGCATGCCTGAGCGACAAATGTCTTTTTTTCCTCTGTCTTATCAATGCTCTTTATTAACAGGTAAAAACCTGTCCTAAGGACTGGGCCCTTGTTGAAAAATTCAGCTCAGTTTAGAAAGAAAGCCTTTGGGAACCCCCAGCCCTTGGCAATCCCTAATGAATATCCTAAAGGTCTGACCTTTTCCTCTGGGATTCCCCCTCCCCTTTCCTGACCTGAGTAGACAAGCAGTGCTGGGAGAAAAATTGGGGTGGAAATCTTCTGAAGTCAGACATCCCAAGCACCGCAAAGCACTCTTGCAAGGCCTTGTTATAATTATTGCTTCCTTGCCCCATATGTCTGGCCATCCAAAAGGTTTAAGGAGTAACTGATCTGATAGCCTGTATGTGCCATTGATTTGTTAAGCTGAAGGTTTTTTTTTCTTAAATCCTATTAACAATAGCGTTTGCAGAAGGAATGCAGATTAACCAGGTCTAATTGTATATCATTTGCATGAAGAATGAATTAAAAAGCAGCTTTGCAACACATTGACTCAGGATGTTATTGAGCCATTGAAGTCTTATGGCTGTGAGGGTTGGAGCTATTTAATTAGTGGGGGTGGGGTGTGTGGCTGGAGAGAAAATAGCGGAAAAGAGGTGTTTTAATCAATGAAGCAGAGAAATCACAACTGTTAGAAGATGCAAGATTATTCCTTTCAGGCAAATAACCCAACCAAATAAATCAAGGTCCAACTGTATGAGAACTCTGCTGAATGAAAACCTGGTATTTGAATTGAAGTGAGACAGTCATTCGGGAGAGTTCAATGCCAGTGCTTTCCCAGGACCAGAGCTGTGGAGCTCTGCTGGGGGACTACCTTCAGCCAGGGGCTACAGCTGGGTTGTTTTTTATTTTTTCCCTTTGAGTTCATGAAGCCCAGACTGCATCTCAAGAATTCAGAGGGGATGCTCATGCTGTCTCCCCTGGATGTCTGACTGATCCCACAGCCAGGGGTGTGGGTGCAAGTCTTCCTGCCTGCAGCAGTTGTGCAGCTCAGCCAAGGGAGCCTCACACGGGGTCTGCAGGGCAGGAGCATTGGGGCCTGTCATCAGGCTTGTGTGGCTGCTTCCAGCTGCAGTGTGGAAAAAATGGTGACAGAAGCATTTGATTAAATGGGATGGCATCTCCTAACAGTGTCCTTTCCTGGCTCCAAGGCTGACAGGGTGACTAAGGCATGTTATTTTGCCTCTCTGAACTGCTGAAGTCTCAGACATAGAAGGGCTCTATGTGGTGCTTGAGGCAGGGCTCAAATCTGGAATATTTTCGTCACCTAAATAGCTATGCTTTTTACCTCAGCTCTGCCTGAACACAGGCTCCGGGTGCCCATTGCCTACTGCACAGGGGGACATCCAAGGTCAGGTCACAGTGACAGTGCCACGATCATCTGCTTTCTCTTCCTTCAACAGATACCACAGACACCACCCAAAACCCTTTCAATGTTTGTGGTTCAATTTCTGTACCTGGCATATGTTGTTACAAGTGCCTCATCTCAGTACTTTATTTCCTAGGGAAATATAAGTTCATAATAATACAAGTAACAACAACAAATGCACACAGTTGGGGCAGAGAGTAGGATTTTTTTAAGGTCTTAGGTGCAGGGAAAGTAACTAAATTCTTATTGTGGGGGAAAACAGGGAGGCCATTAAAATGATGGATTAGTTATTCCCATGTCATATGCTTAAGATAAATGTTAAATTAATTGCATATCCACATGCTAAGTTTTTTGAGTACATTCTCAAAGATTTCTCTGCTTTTTGGAAGGTCAGATTTTTAAATCTTTTAAAGGTAGCCCTCACCTAAACCTATTGAGAAGGCTGTGTTGTCAGATGCCAAACTATCTTGTAGTATTTAATGAGAAGAGAGCAATTTTCTGGCAGACACCAAGGTATGTCAGTCCAAGCCCTCAAATAAGGTATACTGAAACTGAAGCAGACACATGATAGTTGGACGACATGCATATTTGTCACAATTCCATGAAAGTGACACTTTTGTAAATACTACTGGCAACTGTTGTAGATGAATTACTTATTTATTCACTGCAATACTAATTGCATAAGTTTAAACTACACCATCATCAGCTAATCTGCAATTCAGCTACCATATGAAACACAGTACTTAAGGCAATAGGAAAGTGGCACAGAATGAAAACTTCCTAGAGAAAACTTTTAGGTGTACAAATATGGATCGTGGACCAAATAATTTTGGCAATTATAAAGCTATGTTGAATAACATTAGTACTGAAACTTATCTTCAAGAAACAGTTCCTCTCTCTCTGCTTCTGACCATAAGATGTGAACCAGACTGGTCAATGTCAGTGGAGAGAAGCAAACTGAATGTGGCTGATTTGTAGCATGTCCGGAGAGAAGCGGACTGAATGTGGCTGATTTGTAGCATGTCCTTTACTGCTGACAAAGAATGGTTTTGCAATGACCTAATTTCCAGTATTTCATGTGGACCTACAAGCTGAGATCCAGCTTAGATGAAGGACAGTATCTTTCTGTGTCAGACAGATCTCTTAAATTTTAGAGCACAAGATATTAGCTGATTCTAAGCCTTACTTTTGTTTACAGCTTACATTTAGCAGGCTCTCACTGACACAACCACCAGTCTGCATCTGTCACTCTTGCAAAAGAGATTTTGGGTTTGCTACCATGAAGTCAGGAAGATGTGGGGAAGCAGGACTGGGAGGACAACAACAGGTTCTGGAGTCTGCCTTCCTGCTCTGAGTACAGTCCAAAGGAAAATCAGTCTTGACAGACGATAATCTCTGTTGTTTGAAAAAGATGCCAGTGCAGAAGATTTAAAACCTAAGTAGTCTTGTATACATTTAACAATCAAAAGTTTTCCTAAATGTTAAATCTGAGTCTAGGTTGCAAACTGAGCCAACTTCTTGTTCTGCCTACCTGGAGCAGACCACTGTCTGCTATAAATGACCTTCTGCATATCAGAAGACAGTGATTAGGACAAAACAAACTTTTGATACCCAATAGGTTGTGTTTGCTAAATTTTTACCTTTCTACCTCCCTATTCCTCTGGATTCCTACCACTTTGCCTGCATCTTCTGAAAGTGTTGCTCCTCCAGCTGTGGTCTCCGCTGTGCCAGGTGGTAGGTGACAATGAACATAGACTCTGTCATAGACATGCTGCCCTCTCTGAATGAGACCCATCCATGTGGTACCACCCTCCTCTCAGCTCATGCTTAGCTTGTAGGTGGCTGGCTATCCTCAGCCCTCTTCCCCAGAATTGCTGCTGGGCACACTGAGACTCCCATTCCTCTTTAGGGCAGCACTTGGCTTTGGCATTAGTGACAGCCAGTGGATGGAGCCCAATTCACTTGTTTATTCCCCCCCTTTTTTTTTTCCTCCAATTTGAATTTTAATCTTGTAACCTTCCCAAATATCTGGTTATTGACATTTAAAAAATATATTCCATATCTCACCATTGAAAGAGCTGGTGGCATCCTGGAAGAGTGCCTTGAATAGTAACTTTTTTCCCTTGGCAGTCCCTTCTAATTTGTCAATGACTGTTGATAGCAATTTTCCTGAGCAGTGAAGCACCCAGGGAAATTAGGCACTCAAATCTGGAGAGCAGCAGTCTTTCCAGCTGCTCACAGTAATACAAGTATAAACAGCTGGGCAAGCAGGACAGGCAGACATTTCTGATAAATACCTTCCACTCTTCCTCTTCAAACATCATGGGGTATCCTAGTGATTGTATGTATGCAATCCCAAGTAAAGGATCCAGCTCCTTTCTTATGGTAAACTAAACATGAAATATTAAATGTAAACATTGGAGACTTATCCTAATCTTTAAAAAAGAGTAAAATCCTTAGACATGTGTACCTAAATTAGAGTCTAATACCTAAATTGTGTAATATCTTGAAGAAAACCAAATTTTGTTCAGCAACCAATTGTGAATTTTGGTGCCATTTGGTATTTATTTGCTTCCCTAACAAAGAGATTTAAATGCTGATTTATCTCTAGCTATGCAGTTACTAAGGGCACCTCCACAGAATGTTATTCTTATGCATGCACTAAATGTTCTCCATATTAAATTCACACACTAACACAGACATGAACACAGCTGTATGTATATATAAACTTCATCTTTTTTTTCTCTTGGGATAATGTGCTAAGAATACTGTGGAATCTGGTACATTTTCTTTAATATTTGTAGGGTTTTTTTGAACCATTTTTCTGTTTGTTTGCTTATATCCTGCCTTGTAAAAAACATCCATTATTTCTTAAATTTAGCCTTCCCTGTTACAGAGGTGTATATTTTGCTAACAGGCTGTGACTACTCTATCCTTCCTGCTAGCAAAATATACACCTCTCTGTGATGTGAAGCAAACAGAAGAGCTTCTAAATGGAGATCTGGGGATCTGAAAAGAAATAAACTGAGGAATTCTCGATGAATTTTTCCTTCAAAAGAATACTGAAAATGTATCCCACCCTCAATGCTGTAAGAAATCATTTTAGATGTTAGCTGCTACTAAGAAATACTCCTTTCACTTGGGCATGACACAGATAGAGAAATGAGGGTGAAGAGTGCGGTTAATTGAAGGCAAAGCTAAATGTTGAGAAATAGTTCAAGCAAACTTGAGAGGCTTCTGAGCAGGACAAGCTCTTAATGCTTGGGTCATGCTTTGTACACACCAATTGAGTCTGCATCAGCTATATCAAAAAATCCATACACCTATGTTATTTTTCTTTTTAAGTTTATAACAGCAATAATGACCTTGGTATGGAACATTTTCTGGGGATTAATGACAAAGTGAGGTTAATGGTCCTTGACTGCACCTTGAATCATCAACACCTCTCAAATGATTATTAATCCCCAGGGGTAAGACTGCCCCTCCATAGTGAATTTTAGATATTATTTTAATCCATACAGGTTTATGCACACTGACAGCTGAATGTATCGCTCATAAATTCTGCAATTGCCATGCAAATAATTTTGAATATTAAGCAACAATGTTCTGATATATATTATGTGTCCACACAAAGGTCCAGTGGTCTCCACTGCATTTGATTTCCATTTTTTAAAAACACTTTTCCTCTCATATGTATGCAGAAGAAATGGTGTCACGAAACCTTGTATGCAGAGGTTATTCAAAGTCTGACCAGAAGCACTGAGCTACAGATTTGTTTTCCTTTCCTGCTATACCCATTTATTGCAGTGTGTTCAATTTGATACATACAACCTTCTCTTTGGGGGAAATCTGTAATATTTGGGTATTGATACTGTGCATCTCTGGAGGAGAGTTGCAGGTGACGTATTTTTTTGTGGAATGTCTTCTGCTTATCACTGCATCCGTGTTTTTAATATCACAAAGGCTGCCACAAGATTTTAAACTACCACTGGTCATTTAAATACCTTTTTGCTTTTTCTGACATAGGGAAAAAAGAAGAGTACGATTCACTTTCTTTTCTGGAAAAATATGACAGAGTCTTTGCAGGTTCTGAACAGTGGTCGCTGGAAGCAGAGCAGAGGGAATGAGACCAGGCACTGAATTTTAGATTCTGTTTCATTGCAATTGTGATAGTTGTAATGGTAAGTCAGGGGTCACTAGATCTGGAGCTGACCTCGGCAAAACACTTAAGCTCTCATTCCCTTACCTGTGTGTGCTTTGGTTCATTCCAATTGTGTAAGCATCCTTGGTTCTGGAGAAGTTGTGCTGGACTTCTTGGGAGCATCTGGGCAGCTGGAGCTCACCTCCTCCTGCCTTCAAAGTTGCAGTATCACAAAAGTAATTGGTGCAACAGAGGAGTCCAGAGCTGTGTTCAATGAGGTAGCTCAACTTCCTAAAAACTGTGAGGGCCTTCAACACAGGCTCCCCTTTCCTCTTTTACTGCATGACAAGAATGCGAGATACATGCCTCAGCAGCAAACATTTTCGTGGGTGAAAATCTGATCCACAGCCTCTAATCTTCATGTTGAGCAATTTTATAATTTTTGAGTTCCAGCAAAACATGTCTGACTGTTTCAAACTGCTTGTTGTGATAGCATAAGCAGGTTAAGACAAAAAAGTAGTCCATTTCAGGACAAAAAGTATGGCTAGAATATTGATCTGTAATGTATAGCTGTCTTTGTATTGCCTTTGTATTTGTGCAACAATAAATACTTGAGATTTGTTGATAAATGCTTTCATTTTCCAGTCTCAATTACCATCATTCAATTAATCAGATTGTCTAGTTAGCACATTACATGGAGAAGCAGCCCCTTCATTTAGACACACAAATGACTGAAAATAACTTCCTGCTTTGAGATCCATGTGTCAGTATCTGTCAAATTGTCAACTAATTTTAAATTTTAATTAGTTGCAATTTTTTAAGGCTTTCAATGCTTTCATTCCAGACAGAGCTCAGTCTTTCTCCAGCCTTGAGCTGCAGAATTCCTTCTGTACCCTGTTTGCTCCAACACTATCCAGCTCGGTTAACCATAACAGGATTTGACCTGTATGTCTTAGGAAATAGTCAACTGTGGGGTGACCCATAAAAACAGAAGCTGGACATTTTCTCCAAAAAAAAAGAGGAATCAGGATGACATGCTGCCAGCACAATAAGGAGATTTCTACAGGAGACTGTCCTGTCAAATCCACCTGAGCTTCCTGGCACTGGACTGACAGTGGCTGTGGCTGAGCCATTGAGCATCCCCATGCACCTGATGATGTGCCTGAGACCCACACTGCCAGGACAGCTGCCCTGGAAAGTGTGCTCACCTCTGACTGGCTCACAGGGCTGGGGACAGCACAAAGGCCCTCTGACCTGCTGGCTAGAGACTGAGAGCAGATGGAGATCGGCACAGCTGGCACAGCATATCTTTGGAGAAATGCCTCCAAAATACTCTGCCACAGGTGTGAAATGTGGCATCCCATCCAGTGGAAAATTTTCAAAGCAAACTGAGGGTGTGTGTCATTGCCATGGTGTTCACACACAACATAAAGTCTTAATCCTGGCTTTACCCCAGCAAAGGGTCTCTAACATGCATTTTGTGTGTTAGCAATCTCCCTCGCTATTAATGTGATTGGGTTTTAATAGCACTGGCTTTCATGGCAGTAGTGGGAGGGAAGTGACAATGGTGACCTTGAGGTAACAATAACCTTGCAAGCACATAATGCCATTTATCACTGCATAGCTTCTTTCATTAGGAGATCTGAAGCTGCCTCACAAAGATAGGCTTTTGCAGCACTGCCACAGCGAAGCCCTAATCCCTTACTGGGACACTGTGATTGTATCACAATGCAAATGATTACCACCATATACTCCCCATATTGGTACATTTTGATGTCTTTTGTTGAGGAAATTATCTAATTAATATTTTTCATAGTTTTCATCTTTAATCCCTGCTGTTATCTTCTGCTGATATCTATCCATCTGTTTTCCTAAGCATTCACATTATCTCTTTCATTATGTGTATAAACAGTCCTCTTTCTAAAGAAATGAGATGTATTGCTTTTTTTGACATCAAATTATTTTCTGCAGAAAAGCCAGGCAAAAGGCAGATTCTCATTTGGTGTATAAATAAATGTAGTTGTTAGATTCTGCCTTCAAGTAGCTTACAAATCAAATCTACTAGTAGTCAATGTGTGTGCAACCCTGTGTACTGCACTGTAGCATCTCTGTATTATGGAAGGACTTGCCACATCCAGATTCACAACATTTCAACTTACAGTGGGTCAGAAATGATTCAATTTATTTCTTTACCAAACCCTATTGAGTGCTTATTAAGTTCCTCACAGCCATTCTGGAAACTGCCTTCTTGCAAACCCATGACCTTGGTAAAAGCTAGCCTATATTTTATTTCCTTTTATTTTATGAGTACTAGACTCCCATTAATTTATTTATTCAGCCTCATCATGCAGATCACTTGCCTACATCTATCTCTGTAGCAGCAGCAACCTTGACACTCATGACAGCCAGAGGCCAAGGACTTCCTCAGATTAAATATATGAGTCCCTGTGGTGAACCCAAGATGAATGCACTTGGTGTGTTGCATACGTTGGCTGCAGACCTGGCAGACACTGAGCACTGGCAGTGGGAGCAGAAGGGGCTCAGGTGTGGTGAGGGTGCTCTCAGTGCCCGGTGGGATGCAGTCTGGGGAGAGCATGTGGCTCACCATGCCTCAGAGTGATGTATCTGTCCACCGCAGTGGCTGCCCTTGGTTTACTCTGACTGGATCATGATTAGAGCCCAATTCCTAAGCAGGGGGGTGGGAGTAGGGATTAGATAGCATTTTATCTTTTTTATTCTTTCCTAACTGGGTCTGGGATGTTGAAATGTGTTAATGAAGAACAGGTGAGCAAGTGGATATATGGCAAGTATGCTTCAATATATCTTTTCCAATTATCACTTTTAATTTATAGTTCTTGGCAGCATTTATTTATTCTTGCTCAAGAATCTCTGCTAACACCTTGCCAATACAGAAGGCCTCCTTTTCAGAAAATCAAACCTTTTCAAAGACATCTGAAAGAGAACTGTTGGAAACTAGGCATCCTAATACCTCTGGTAGCTTTGCACACCCAGCTAGGACATGCCCCTGGGTGCCTCTGGGTGCCCCTAGGTGCTCCTGGGTGTCTGCCAAGGCATTCACTCTGCTGCTGCAGGGAACACAGAGTAGTGAAGTCATGGTGCAATCTGCACTCACAATGCAGTGGCCACCTCAGAAAATATGACACGGATGCTGCTGAAACATGCTACTCTATCTCCTGGCTGCCTGACTCAGCCTGGCCCACCTGCCACAGGCCATGCCCAAGCCCTCCCAGGGCAGTGATGGATACACTGCAGGGAGTAAGGGGGGCTGTGGATCCCTCCCCACCTCTGGCCACCAGCTCCATAAATGAAGAGTTTGTTCCAGCTGTGGGGGCCTCCTGACTCTTCCCAGGAATCCCTTCCATCCTGGCATGGCATGAGCATCAGGAAGCAACTGCTTGTACACCTGCAAAGCCTCAACAGACCTGTTTGAAAGGTGGCCTGGGCTAAGTCGCAGGTGCCATGTGAATGGTGCTACCAGAGAGTGGCTGTGCTTGTGCAGCCCTTGGTCCCCAGTAAACTGCCGTCCCATCTGTAATTGTAGTATTACCACTGGACAAGCTCACAACAAGACAGAGTTTAATAGCTCCAGTCATTTGTCTTTCACAGCAAGCTGCACATCCAAAACAGAGTGATTAGAGCAGGGCTGAGCATAACTGAGGGACGGGAAGGGTTGCCTTGTTTCAGAGGGTGCCCACATAAAAGGGAGCTTTTACAATGCGAGTACAGTAACATTTGCACAGCCATGCTTAATCTGACAGTTATTTATCGCACTGGGTTAGATAAAAACCTCCATGCAGAAAGGAATTGAGGCCTGAACTCAATATGTGCCAAAATCCACAGATGGTCCTTTTCTCTGGCATGCAAGATTGAGAAGTGCAAGGGAGGCCTTCAGCTTTCTGAGGATTGCAGAGCCTATACCTGCTCCCTGTGTATGGGACCTGCAGCCTAACCCCAATCTGCACATGTGACAGGAAACTAAAAAGAAGGCAGAGAGGATGCCAGGAGTTGCCTGGACCACAGCAGCAGGATCAGCCTGGGAGTCCTTGAAGATTGCTGGGGATGGATACAAGCAGTAAATGACAGAGCTGGGGAGCGACCTACAGCAAAACACATGTGTATCTCCACCCTGATAATGCAACCTCCCTCAAATGTGTTCTGAGGGTGGGGATTGCATAACCAAGAGCTGGAGATGGCAAAAGACTTCAGATGACAAGCAAATAGCCATGGAGGCAGTTGTCCTGGGAGGTGAGGTCTGGAGCTAATACTGAACTTATATTCACTCATTATGCATTAGTTTTAGAGAAGAATCAAGTTTTTAGAGAAGAAAATTCCCCATGATCCTTTTTGAAAGAAGGTATTTGTATTTTCAGTTGGAGACAATGCTTTCCTTTTGAGTTTCCATAACATTCAATAGGCTATCCACATTGTCAATAGCCTAAAGACAGCTTTGTCTAATTTCTTTAATATTCTCAGAAAATGGAAACTTTTAATTTTTGTACAGCACAAAATAATTATTTTTGAGCTAGCAAACTGGTGTCCCAATTAGTTAGATAGCTGTTAAAGCCCAGCTGGGGCTGAGGTACAGTTTTGGAAAATGAGTGTTGGTCCTCACAGGGTTGCAGGAATAGAGATTAATCCTCCTGTTAGAGGGAAAAAGAGGACAGTGGAAACTGAAATTGGCAGGAGACTTTAAAATACTCAAAGGATATCATATATCCAATTTCCTATACATGCTTCTCATCTACACAGGGGCATATCAAAACCCCGTATCTGAAAAAATAAGCAGAGGCACTTCCCTTTGGAGAAGAGCAGTGGAGAGAGCTTCAGTGTTTCTTGACCAGAAACTGGTATTGCTTGCACTGAGGTACACTCCAGTCAAGGGCTCTCATTGCGTGGCATGGATCACACCAAAGGTAACACTCTCCCTGGAGTCAGTGGCCTTGACTTTCACTTGAGCTGACCAACCTGCCACCAGCTCTGCTGCTCCTCTAGGTGTGTGTTGGGGGGCAAAGAGCTAAAATATCTGTATAGTCAAATTGGTCAGACTAACCTTTGTTAGCAAGATAGAGTGTTTTGAATAATCTCCCAAACCCAAAATTTCGGTTCCAAAGAGATTAGAAATTTAAATGCCTCTAGGAAACCAAGTCACAAACAAGAGGACCTAAAGCTGTGAAACAGCTAATGAATGTCAAAGGCACAACAATGTGAAAGGTAATTCCAGCATGTGGAACTAGCCATGGATGTTTGGCTGTCTTCTCCACATGCAGTAACATTGATGTTAAATGACACACCAGATGTTCCTGGTGGCCCACAGACATTCTCTTCAGCTCTTACTGCCAACACGGCAGGCAGTTCTCCTTGTGCAGCATCCCAGGCAATTGTACCTGATTGATACATTGAGAGATTTCATGGCTTTTCATCCATAAAGATGAAGTTCTCCCCTTCTGGCATCCCATGCCCAAAGTGTTATCCATCAACATGCCCAGTTGTTCACTTCTGGGATCTCCCTCTGCACTGTTTGCAAGTAAACCTCATGTTTAAACACAAGACAGCTTACTGCATGGAGTACTAAGATTTGAATAAAATTTAGTTATTTTGAGAATATCTGACATCAGACAAACTTGGTTTGTTTTATACAATTTTGTGTGATAAAACAGCCAACTTTGCATGATGTTTGCAAGACCAACATTAGCAAGCCCATGTTTGCCCCAAAGCTTCCGGAGCCTTCGGAATCGCACTTAAAATGCCTTGAGACAAGAAGTTATGCGAGTGCATAGTATGCAAGAAACTACTAGGAGGGAATGAGGGTCTCCAGGTTGCATTTCCACAACACAATTTCTTATTCCTAGCAATAATATAAGCCTCCCTGATTCAGCATGTTGTTGCACAAACATATGGTTTGCTTCTCTTGTTAGATGGAACAAACCACATACAGCATCACCTCAAAGCCACAGGAGAATAATAGGGTTGGCCTGGATTTGTCTTAGTGATATTGCATATTACCTGTGTACTAAACATGCAGGGCAGGACTGAATCTATAGCCACATATTGCAACATATAACTATACTGTGGACTTCATGTTGTTTAATTTAAAAATGTCTGTCAAACTCCAATTAGTCCAAAAGGAGGCTGAAGAAAAGAAAGAAAAAATGTTCAGTCTATCGTATTTTCAAAGCATTTGCCCTTTCAAAACTGAATGTCATGAGCAGGGAATGTTTCCAGTGATCAATACTTGGATGGGAGGAAGCTTTCCAGCACTGCTGAGTGGCTTTTACAGCAGCTGTGATCAAGATGGTTTGGAGGGTTTATTGTTTTGTTTTTCAACTTTTTTTCCTTGCTCTGTAATACTTGTTGATTTAAATATTAATATAGACCTGATGTTCATCTTGTCTTAGTAATATTGTACAGAAAGAGTTTTTCTCCCAATAGAATGAACAACGCATGAGAATGCAGGAGGGGATGTGCTGACTGTTATTGGTTGCCCTACGATCAACAAAAGAGGGAAGGACAAGAAAGAGTTCACCTGGGAGTGGCTCTCAGTTCAGTCACGTCTAAAGGACAGTTTAGCAGCAAATTGGAAAAGGAACTCAGATAGCTGATGAATAGGGGGTGTCTGTCAGGTGCTTGGGAAGGTGGTGCTGGGCCCAAGGTGCATGCTGCTGCTCTGCAGGTCTTGCAGGTGGCTGAAGCAGCAGTAGGATCAGCTCAGGCTAAGCCTGTAAGAGCTCCCAGAGGCCATTGAGACCAGTGACATGACCTGGCCACCCCATGTGAGGTCAGGCATCCCTTGGCAGTGACTGGGGATATAACCACTGCTGCTCTGTGCATTTGGGCCAACCTGGTGGGGTGCAGCCAATGCATTTATGAATGGAGCTCCAGTGCCTATGAGGTAGGTACCATGAGTATAAAACACGCTCATTGGCAAGTCTTCTGGAAAGATACAGAGTGGCTTCCTGCTAGCTCCTCTTGATCTGACCATACTGCTGTTGTGCTGATGAGATTTCCACACTGATTCTTCATTTATGCTGAACACAAACAGTGGCACATGATGTGTGGTCCAAGGAGATCTGAGCAAGTGAGCACTGAACCAAATCTGGGATGGATTAGATCCTGTTATGGAATGTACATTGATGTTACATTTGTGTTGCAGTGCTGTAACATTTGAATCACGATGTCGTGATATGCAAGATAAAGGCTGGGGGGCCCTTTTATAGTACAATCTTTATGGCTCTGGCACTGCACAGTGAAAAGCTGCAGAGATGAGAGGGAGCTGTGAGTGGGAAAGAAAAAACATTAAATGAAAGCCCTGAGAGTGGTGTTTAGCATGAAAGACTCATCAGATTGTGTCACGTATTTGTAAGGGAATTAGAGATGGGCTTGAACCACAACTCCCAATTCCAAATACCTTCACTTGGAGCATTGTGGAGCCATATTTATTGCTTAAATGCAGTTCTGCTTGGGTTCTTCCCTCCTTTTCCTCTGTTCCAACCTTGTGGAAAGCCCACACCCTCCAAATAATAGTGAGGGATTGGGTCTTAGCACAAAGGTGATGCAAATTCCCCATGGGGGCCAAGCAGAGGTTTGCTGAGGAACAGCCCATGGCCCTGAGAACAACTAGAGAATGGGCTCAGTGCTGGAGTGGAGGCAAAGTGTTGAGGTTTTTAGCCTCTTACTGCCAGACTTGCCTGCTGCAGCCTTAGTTTTACAGACTTTCTGATTCCTGTCATGCCACTGTCTAGATGCAAAAGCAAGCATCAGCTTGGGTGATCCAGAAGGATGTGGTGTCTACTTGAGCTGTCCTGGTGTGACCTGACAGCAGCTCCCCGTGTATCAATGGACCTACCTTGATACAAACTAAGCATAAAATAATACACAGAAAATTTGGGCTTAAAAGGCCAAATCCACAAAGGTAGTCAATTGCCAAAATTCAACAAATTATACTTTTGAATTTGTATTTTAGGAAAAAAGATGAATGGGAAAGAGAGAATTTTGAAAGTTTGATGTCCTGGACTGTTATTATTTTTGCTTTTAATTCCTACAAGCTGTTCTTTTCCTTGGGTTTATTCTGCCACTTATTCCCATGATGGGACTGAAATTGCACAGGGTTGTTTTTTTGCAAAGACTGTGCTGCGGTGACTGTGGCTACATTACAGCACTGTACATTAGCACAGTAGCAACAACACTGTAGTTATCGGTGATCCTTGCTTGACACTCATTTGTTTTAAAGCAAAAGGGCAAAGTCCAGAAGACTTTTGTGCATCCCTGAGTGAACTGCTGATAACCAATCCAACAACACTATTATTTGTACTTCAGCTGCATTTAGAGACCAAGTCAGGGGTCAGGTCAGAGTGTACTTATCAGGATATAGATATGGAACGAAGACAGCCCTTCCTTTTGGCAGTTTGCACTCCAGAGGCCTGATTCAGGGTGAGCTGGAATAGCTCCCTAGGCTCATGGATTTCAGCAGAGCAGTGCTGATTTGCTGTAGCCAAAGGTTTGTCTGTTTGCAACCAGGCACATCTGGCAGATAAAGCACACAGATACACACGATGCGGCAGACATGGGTTGGGAGGATGAGACTGCACTGCTGGGCAGCATGGCACACTGTCCAGTGTACTGCTCCCTTGGCCAGCACCAAGGGGTGTTAAATGCATCATTGCCTTTTCTGACTACATGAAATGCCCCTATCTCATGCACAGGCAGATCTGGAGAACTCTTGTCCTGGGGAGATTCAGTTTTGGGAACCAGCAGGGATCTTCTAACCCTCTGTTGTGCACCCTCTGGTGTTATCATCTGTGCTAGCTCAAGTGGGATGTACATAAAATGCTACCAGTCCAAAGTGCTGTTTTAGTTCTGTAATGTTTGCTGCCCCTTTGAACAGGTGTAAATAACTCTGTAATGCACAAGGTAAAGGAGAGCTAGTTTGACATGGTGTGCTTTGACTTCTTTGCTGGATGCAGTTCTATTTCCCTGGTTTCTCATACCTGTCTTTGAGAATATCCATCATTGCCTGAAGTGGAATCACTACTTTTGGAAGCATTCAGAAAAAAGATATGCATCCTTGCTATGAGGAGTGCTCAGCCAATTCTCTACCAATGAAGCTACCTGATCCTTTGTACCAGCTGGTGAGCTGCCCTGCCTGCTGGCTGGCTCCCCTGCTACCCTGGTGATTGCTCATCTAACCAGTCCTGCCTCACCCTGTATCTGCCCTGAGTGCCTTCACTCTGCTTACAATGACCTCACAGCACTTTATTACTGCTCTCCCACTGTCCTCTGTCACTCCACTGCAGCACCTCAATGCTCCCTACTGCATGTCCATTGCTCTTGGTTATTATCACTGTGCAGGCTCTTCTGTTCTCTCTCCAGTTGAGTCAGTGTTTCTCTACACTACTCGATGCTTTTCTTTCTACCTTCCATTCACTTTTGTCCTGCTTTCCTCCTCCCCCCGTGTTGCGTGAAACATTTCCTGATCCATTGCTTTGTGTTCCCTATTGTGCTCCATCCCGTGACTCATTGCACAGGAAAGATCAGTTGTTTGCTCAGGATGTTCTAGAGGGCAGGGTATGAGGTCTGGGGTGGGAGGGTGTAGGAGAGATTCCAAGAGGTTTTGAGGCAGTCAAGATCCATGTCCACTTTCAAACCTTGCCAGCTGATGCTCTTGAAAACAGTTTATTGCCCCTGCTAATTTTCTATTCCTGCCCCCCACTTGCCTGTGAAGAGACATCCAGTATGGCACAACTAGCCAAGAAAGCTCAAGTTTAGCTTACCGTTTTCAACTTCTCAGCTTTCCTCATATGTAAAACACCTCCAGATGAGAATTTTCCCATCCTTGTAGACTGTGTCTGTTGTGGTGACAGGGAGGAAGAGGAAGCCTCTCATTTTGCTTGCTTGTGGTTTGTTATGATGCTGATGGTGTTAGTGGGAAGTGCAGGTCGAAGTCCCTAATTTCTCCAGTCAGGAGTGGTCTACGAGAAATTCTTTGCCCCAGAGCCAGCAGCACAGGAATCTGAAAGTGGATTTCTGCAGCTCTGACCAAACCCTTCCCTATTCCTGTTCCCCCAGACACTTGGGAAAGATACTGTTTTTGTTCCAGGGCAGATGGAAGACAAATGTTTGAAGCTGGCATGAAACAGTTATCAATGACCAGGGTCTTGACTGTACCTGGCAAGAGTAGCTTTTATATGCGGTGAGAACAGCAGCTCTGCTGTAGGAAGGGCCTCGAGCAGCAGCTGGGAGCTCAGTTCTCTGCTTCCTTCGTCCTGCAGGAGTGAGATGACCAACTTTCCCGAATTCGGCATATCCTGGTGGCTTCAAGGTTGTGGAGTTCCACAATAGCCTTGCTATTTCTCTTCTGGAGAGGAAAGGGTGCCTTAGACAGAGCAGAGAGAAAATGAATAAAAAGTTGTGACAAGTCTATTCAGAAGCGTGGAGGGAGGGGAAGCATGTTTCCACGCATTGCCCAACTTCCTGATTCAAGCAGTTCCTTTTGGCGAGCCCCGGGCGGATGGAAATTTGCAGTGTTTTTTTGTCAGCAACCCATGGCACTGTCCCCTCCTCTCCCCTCTATGACCTCTTCCTCCTCTGCACCGTATGCTGAGACATGGGGATGGCAGGAGCTGGAGTCTGGGCTGACCTGGGACTTTTCCAGTTCATAAAAATATGCTGCTGCTGCCTGGATGAAGGAGAGGAGGGAGGTGCGGGAAGGGAAGGGAATCCCCTGGACTCAGCAAGTTCCTACTCCTGCTTCTATTGTCCATGGCAGCAGTCCTCTTGTCTTCGGAGGGAGTTAATCACCTTGTCCACAGCTCTGAGCTGCTCACTGGGTGCTGTAACACCAGACCTGAGATCTGAATGCTCAGAGGGAAACTCTGCCCTCTTGGCCTGGTAGTGGAACCTCCATTATTTGTGTTGCACTGCAGACAGCTGTTCCAGGTGGACCTGGCCTTGTGTTGCCCAATGCTGTGCAAAGAATAGGAGCTTATTCCTGCCCCAAAGAGTTTATGGAGGAAACATCAGAGGTTGTATTTTGGGAGAGATGAGACTGAAAGGAGCAGAGAAAAGTAGTGACCTTCTTGCAGTCACATTTTGAGGTGAACTCCTCAGAGGTTGTCTTAACTAAGAAGGGGCCAGTAAAACAACAGTGCATGGGAAGGCAATGGGAATAAGGCTGAGATATGGTTGTAAGAAGTGGAACTGCAAAGTAAATGGATGTTTTTGTGTCAAGTGTGTCAAATTCAACTATGAAAAAAATTGCAGGAGCCACCGTTACCTCCTCCCCAACTCTAACAAAAAAAAAAAAATTAAGTAAAAGAAAAGGCACATTTGCCTTGTACAGGAGTTAAAAACTAACCTCCAGCTATCACAGCAGGCTGAGTGTTCCCCCAGGCTTTCTGCATCTACCAAGAAGCATGGCAGGCTGTGTCCTACCAATGGCACCCACTGCTGTCTCAAAGGCACCAGTTTTCACTGGTAGTTTTTCCTCTTAGTTTGAAAGGTAAATAATCATCTCTAACTGGAATTCATGCATGTGTAAGAGTTAGTGGCAAGGCAAGGATGAAAAATTGGGAAAGGCAAGGAATATTTTTCTGGGAAGAGTTGTGCCATATCCTATAGGCACACATTGCAAACTACCATCAACCTTGACTAGCACACTTGAATAGTAAGAGCTTCCATAGGTACATGTGTCCATTTTTAATGGACCATTCAGAAACAGTCCAACAATCACCTCAGAAAATTGTCCCAGAGCCACCTTGGGACACAGAAGTATAAATACATTTCTTTTTTCAAAAGTAGGAAACAGTACTGTTGAGGGTAAAGTCATTGGTTTACACTCCTGTGAAGCTGTGCCTTGTTTTGGGGAACATCCCTCTGACCTGTGTTGTGTCTATAGCACAGTGACACTGGAGATGGTACTGCAAGGCACAGGGAGTATTGTAGCAGCAGCCATGTGGCATAACCATCCCTGCTGCTCCCAAACAGGATGCAGCCTCTCTAAACCATGGCATGGCACCATGGCAGGGCATCATCTCCAGCAGCTGCCGGGCCCACTGGAACATGTAAGGTCACAGTGGAGGTCTCTGCAGGAGTGGGAATGAACCCAGTAGTTCTGAGGTAGGTCAGACAGCTAAATTTGCACTCTTCCTGAGTAAAGAAGCACTGAGAAGAGCTGCACATCTTTTTCTGCTACTTGGGTAGTAGAACTGGGAAAGAACTTGAAGAAGTAAAACCGGATCATCCCAATCTACCAGTTGTACTCTGGAATTCGATACCATTTTATCCCCACAGTTGACTTGAACATCCACTCTTTGATCACATCAATATTCTTTAGGCAAAGTAATGGTATTCATTTTATGGTTTTGTTTGGATTTTTTTTGTTTTGGTTTTTATTTTATTTTTTTAAAATCAGTCTGTCAGACTGATGTGCAGATTGAACACAGATGCTTGCATGGTTTTCTGTGTGACTTTTAGAGCAGAAAGACTATTATATTTAAAGCGCTTTCTTCTTTTGAGGGAGTTGATGCTTCCAGTCTATTTGAAATCCGAGGGTACAAGGATCTCTGTGAGTGTGCCTGATGTTCTGAACAGGAATGTTTGCTAAACTGCTGCAGCCAGGGAGAAGCTGGGCACCAGCAGACACTATTTCAGCCTCTCTGATGCACTCTGCCAAGCACTTAGCCTCCCCACCACTGCAGTTCTGGGCCATTCCTGACTCGAGACCCACACTAGTGTCCATAAATACACAGCAATGTGCTTGTGCCTGACAGGTGCCCGTGGGAAGCTGTCATCACCGAGTCTTGGTTCCCAATGACTTCTCAGTAGTCTCAGCAAGCACAGCCATGTTCTGGAGATGAAAGGCTGATGCACACTGCACAGCAAATCATGGGCCCTGAAAGCTCTGCTTTCTCATCTGAAGCACACAAATGAGTAGGTAACATGCCCTGGTAGGCAGAACAAGAAATCTCTAACCCATCTTCCAAACTGACTTGCTCTGTGACCCTGCACTCTTGTTATCTTGGTTCCTAGCACCTTAAGTTACATGTGCTGCAATGCTGATTCCTATGATGTTCTTACACTGCTTGCTAGTCCCTTTGCCACCCCAGTGGTGGCTGCAGGTAGGATCCCCAGGGAGGAGAAGTTATCTCACTTAGCATATTCTGCCCCAAGTTCTGCTCTGGCACCCAAAGGAGGACCTAAACATCACTTTTCTATCACTAGTTAATTGATGCATGAGCTGCTTTGGGCTGTACAATGGGGTGTTTCAGACTTGCTTATCCCATGATTGTTTCTACAAGCTGGTTCCCTCTGTCCGCCTGCACTGCACTCTGATCCTTCAGGCTTCACAAGGCTTTACACTGCAATGTAAATCCCCAAACAAGAAAAAGTTGATCAGGCACTGGAATAGATAGCCCAGGGAGGTGGTGAAGTCACCATCCCTGGAAGTATTTAAGAGATATATGGATCTGATGGTGGAGGATATAGAATCATAGAATCAACAAGATTGGAGGACATCTCTAAGGTCATTGCGCCCAACCATTGGACTAGCACTCTGATGCAACCCCTAAACCCTAAACTATATCCTGCAGCACCAGATCCAGATGCCTCTTAAACACTTCCAGGGATGATGACTCCACCACCTCCCTGGGTAATCTATTCCAGCACCTGACCACCCTAACAGGGAAAAAAAATTTCCAAACATCTAATTTGAATCTCCCTGAGACACCTCTTCTCAAGGCTAAACAAACCAAATTCCCAACCAAACATGTTTTCTAGGCCTTTAATGAGCCTTGTTGCCCCTCACTGGACTCACTCCAGTGCCTCAATGTCCGTTTTTAAGTGAGGGGCCCTAAACTGAACGCAGCACTCAAGGTGTGGCCTCACCACTGCCAAATACAGGGGGATGATCACTTCCCTAGTCCTGCTGGCCGAACTATTCTTGATACAGGCCAATATGTCATTGGCCTTCTTGGCTACCTGTGCACACTCTTGGCTCATATTGAGCCACTGTCCACCAGCACTCCCAAGCCCCTTTCTGACGAACAACACTCGAGGCACACTTCCCCCAGCCTGTAGAACTGCATGGGGTTGTTGTGTCCCAAGTGCAGGACCCGGCACATTGCCTTATTGGGCCTTATGCAGTTGTCCTCAGCCCACTGATCAAGTCAGTCCAAGTCTCTCTGTAGAGCTTTCCTACCCTCAGGCAGATCGACACTCCCACCCAACTTAGTGTCATCTGCGAATTCCCATGTCCAGATCATCAATAAAGGTGTCAAACAGGACTGGCCCAAATACTGAGCCCTGGGGAACACCACTAGTGACCGGCAGCCAATTGAATTTAGCTCCTTTAACCACAACTCTCTGGGCTTTGACCATCCAACCAGTTTTTTACCCATTGAAGAGTCCACCCATCAAGCCATGAGCAGCCAGTGTTTCTAGAAGCATGCCATGGGAGACAGCATCAAATGATTTACTGAAATCTAGATAGACCACATCACCAGCCTTCTCTTAATCCACTGAGCGGATCACTTTGTCATAGATCAGGTTGATCAAGCAGGACCTTCCTTTCATAAATACATATTGGTTGGACTTGATCCCCTGGTCACCTTGTATGTGCTGTGTAATGCCGCTCAGGATGATTTCCCCCATGACCTTGTTCAGAACCAAGGTTGGGCTTACAGGCCTGTAGTTCCCCGGATCCTTCTTCCGACCCTTCTTATGGATGGGTGTCACATTTGCTAATTTCCAGTCAGCTGGAACTTCTCCAGTTATCCAGGACTGCTGGTAGATGATTGAGAGTGGTTTAGCAAACTCTTTTGACAGTTCCCTCATTACCCTGTGGTGGATCTTATCAGGGCCCATGGACTTATGCTTTAGGTTTTAGAGGTTACAGCAGAGTGGCAGGATAATGGTTGGACTCAATGATCTTAGAGGTCTCCTCCAACTTTGATGATTCTGTAATTCTATGTCCAAGGAAAATGTGCTTTGAGCAGCTACAGATGCATGGTGCTATACAGGAATTAAGTATTTTCATAAGAAGATCAACTTGACATTCTGTCATTGCTTAGAGGTTCCCTCAAGACCAGTGTAACAAGCAGTCCCTGGGGAACCACTCGTCTCATAGCCTGTGTGCTGGAATTGATCTCAACAGGGTACTTGTGGCTGTGCAGCAGACCTTTTTCTAGATACTCTGCAGCAGTGTTTAATGCCCACACATTTCAGCAGCTAGCTAGCTGTCTAGGTGGATGGCTGCTTATCTCAGACTAAGAACACAACCTGATCAGATACAATCACATAAAATGAGAAACAGCAATCCTGCTACAGCGGTGGGAATTTTGAACAGTCCCTTTCCTGTTCATGGGTGGACCCTAGGTACTATATATGGCTACAGGAGTGTCCTGCCCACCAGATCTCAGTCTTCCCTGGCATTTCCCCATTCTCAGATCCCAGATCTTCTGTGAGGTGAAGAGCCACCTTGCTCCTCTTTAACCTCTTCAGCAAGGATATAATTAATTGTGAAAGTGGTAAAACTGGGCTTAACACATACATGAAACCATGATGGATGCACCATTTCACATAAATTTAATCCCTACTATATATCTGAGTGTAGGGGGAAAAAAGGTCTGTGAGGCAGATGTTTTTAAGGAGCAGCATCTGCCTTATAAATCTATAAAAGGCATCCAAATGTCCTTGGAAAATATTCCCACTTCTCCTTAATCAGAATGTATTCTTTTTTAAGCCATCTGGGACAGGCATGTTGTCCATTTCAGCTCAGCCAAGCAGAATTATCATTGCTGTGGTTTAGTATATTCCCTCTTCAGTGGCTTGTTTTGTACATTGTGATGAAGATGAATTAAAGAGTTGGTAAAACATTTGGAGCAGTTCTGTCCAAATTCTGTAGAAGGAGATTATGTGAAAGAATAAAATCAAATGTCAAAAATCCTTGAGTTTAAAGTGATACTGCTCTCTTTATGGAGTAACATGTATTGACACCCTGTTCTACCCCGCACGAGTTTTATCTTTGTGTCAATGGATTGTTTATGTGAGGTTTTTTTTTTGGTTTACACTATGAGTGGAATTCTTCCACCCTAGATTACTCCACGAGTTTTTATAATATGCTGAACAACTATAATCATAAGCAGGAGTAATGATATCCCTGAATAAACATTCAATTCTGTTCATGGAAAATATGTGATACTCAGTCACCAGTTCTTTATACTTCCTTTTGTGCAGGACAGACTGGACTTTGGTCTGGTTCAGTAGGCTCTTAGGGCTGCTTCAAGCTCCGATTTCTCTCCCTTTTTCTCTCCAGACTAACAGAGTAGCCCCAATGCAGCAAGTTTGGGTCACAGCCCCTCTAGAACAACAACTGAATGGAAACAGAAGTGGTTTATGGCTTCCATGGCAGACGTACGCTGGTTGAGGTTGATCCTTGCAGGAGATGCATTATCTTTATGACTTTTGATCACTTTTAGAGACATATGAAGAGGACCTAGTGCATTGTCATTAGAATGAGGCATGAGAATTGTCCAAACCCAGGAAATTTCTACTTGGTTTCCTGCCAGGAACTGTTTGCCTAATAACACAGGGCTCTTCCCAAAGACTGAGAGGAAACTTTCCAGATTACAAGCAGTTTCTTCAGTAATTCTAAAATCAATACATTTGAGTGACATGTCCAGGTACAGCCTGGATGAACACTCAGGTACATAACTCCCGTGCATGTCCCAGCTTGCCTGGGTGGCCAATAAGCAATCCCTCTCAGGAAGAGTCCAGGGAAACACGTTTTCTTATACAGAGTGACCACAGATTCTCTGTTGTAAACCCCAGAGGTGGGAGAAATTCAGCAAGTTAGAGGTTTCACAAAATGGGACTTTTGTTCAGAAAAGCAAAGTCTGAAATAAACAAGCACGGTGGGAAGTTCTCAACAGCTACACCATCAACCAAAGGGGGAAAATAACAGTGGAGTGAGAAAAAAGCTGAAAAAGCATCTTTGAGTGCAGTCCAGCCTCTTTACCACAGCCCTGCTCTTCTGTCCATAGCACCCATCCACACCAATGTCTCATCAGATGCAATCATTCAGAAACATTTTGCGGCCTTTTTCCAGAATAACCCTGTATCCATCATAAATTCAGATGAGCAGCCAGAGCTGCCATCTGCCTTACAAAACCAGGAATCAATTCCTTTTGGCAAACAGAAGTGAGCATAGGTGACATGGTCTCCTAGGACCACATACTTTCCTCTCAGTGATACTTGATTCTCATCTATCATTGAATAATTATTGTTGTGGAAGAACACCGAGAGGCAGGGGAAAGGGTGTGGCAGGTGCCAGACACGTATACAGGAATAAGTTGTATATCCTGGAATATATATAATTGAAGCAGGCAAATAACCAAATAACATACAAAGGGCAGAGAGAAATGTGAAGCAGGCAATCTTGCACATAGACACATGTAGCTGTAGGAGGCCTGGTCCAAAGACTTGTTTCAAGTGCTTTTCATGTCTGAAAACATTAACTTAATGATGCTGCTTCTATGAGCTGTAATCCTCATCCTATGTAACCATCCCAGGAAGAGATTTAATGGAGCAAATATAGATATTGGAGTCTGGTCCAGCATGGAGCTTAAAAGAACAGATCCAACCTTTATCAGAAAGGGCTGATTGAGATCCAGTTCTTACTCCAGCCACAGTATCACCTCCCTTTTCAATGTCTTTCCTTCAAAACTGAAGGGCAGTTGCCAGCACCGTGGGATCCTGCTTCACCGCTGGGAATATCAGTTGCTCCCAACCCATGATAACAACGCAATGGTGAGGCTTTCAATGGGAAGAGCTTCTTGTTTTGGATGTAAAGGGGAACACCCATTTGAGATTTGGCCGTTTCTTCTCCTGAAGGGAAGACATTCTTTTCCATTAATGATTTCAAATCAGTCCTAGATCTGTCTGAGCTATCTGTTTATTGTATTTTCACCAGATTCCTGGGGGAACTTCCAAGGCCAAGCTTGCAAAGACCAGGCATTTTTAGGATGCTGGTACCATTTTTTCTTCCTCAGGAGAAATACTTGACCAAATAGATTTTCTATGTTTCATCAGACCTACTGTCAAGAAAGGTCTCCATATGAACGCAGTGACTTGAAAACTGGAGTCTGGTTTGGTGTGATGTTTTCTGCCACATTGAATTCCATCAGCACATAAATCCATGCATGATACAAGACATTCTTCTAAATCCAGCCCTGTCTCATCATTCAGAATTCCCCACCTGCATTTGGTTTTCAAGGAGTGCAGGTTTACTACTGCAGCTTTGTGCAGTGTGGTGTAAAATAAGTTTATCTCAGCCACAGAGATTTTGTCACACTATCTGCTACTGGGCAGTGTTGACTCACCAAATAGTCTTGATTTAGTGAGCTTCTTACAGTCTGGGGTTTCATAGGTGTGATGTCATTGAAGACAAAGGTTATCTGTGCTTCTACCATAGCCAACCACTGCGAACTAATTGTAAGAAAAACAGACTAAATTTCCTTCGTTAGTTTCCTCACTCTCCTAGTTTTCAGTGTCATTTGTCTAAAATATTTCTTTGACCTAGAGCTGCAAAAAAACAGAGGGATGTTCAGCCAATGGTTTAGACTATGGATAACAAAGACAATTTAAAAAGTGCACTGTTACAAAAACTATGATAGAATAAACTACAAGCTCCTTAGTCATCTTCCTTTTGGCAGTCTGGAATCCAACCAGAGATGCCAGTGAGACCTGGATGCCAATAAAATGTGTTGTTGAGGGGTGGTTCTGTGAAGAGGTGGCTTCCAGCCCTCCACTGAGCTCCACAGTCATACCCCACATCTGGGCACTGCTTCCTCTCCTCTTCTACACTCCTTCCACATCAGGCTCCAGCCCAGTGAGACAGCCTGGAGAAATCCACTAAAATGAAAATTAATCTACATTGCAAAAGGAAAGGAAAGGAAAGGAAAGGAAAGGAAAGGAAAGGAAAGGAAAGGAAAGGAAAGGAAAGGAAAGGAAAGGAAAGGAAAGGAAAGGAAAGGAAAGGAAAGGAAAGGAAAGGAAAGGAAAGGAAAGGAAAGGAAAGGAAAGGAAAGGAAAGGAAAGGAAAGGAAAGGAAAGGAAAGGAAAGGAAAGGAAAGGAAAGGAAAGGAAAGGAAAGGAAAGGAAAGGAAAGGAAAGGAAAGGAAAGGAAAGGAAAGGAAAGGAAAGGAAAGGAAAGGAAAGGAAAGGAAAGGAAAGGAAAGGAAAGGAAAGGAAAGGAAAGGAAAGGAAAGGAAAGGAAAGAAAAGAAAAGAAAAGAAAAGAAAAAAGAAAAGAAAAGAAAAGAAAAAAGGAAAAGAGAAACAAGCCCTGTCCTACACAACTGCATTGCTGGCTGCAAACAGCTGAACATTAGTCAACCCTTGACTGCACAAAGAGAGACTGGTTGTAAACAAAACAGAGAGAGCTGAGATGGAGCCTTCTAACGAAGGCTATTGAAATTTGTGCTCTCTGTAACTTGAAAGCCGCAAATGCTGAAAGAGCCATCTGTATTAAACCATGGCTGGGATCATGTTCATTAGTTGGTTGGCTGTAAATATAGCCTCCCCCCAACACAAAAGGTAACGCATGTCAGCTCAAACCATCACCAGCAGGTTTGTGTAAATATTTACTGGACTGTTCAGACTGCTGTAATTTGAGGCTGTTGATGTCTCACAAACAAGTTAGAAAATGAGCTGGCAAGTTCCCGAAAACAGTGTCAGAAGGCAGCTCCGGTACAGTAGAGGGAATGTGAGCTTTGTGCTGTTTTCTCTGAGGGCTGCAGGGCTTCCCAATTGCTCCAGCCTGGCTAACATTTGGCCTCCTTACAGTCAAAACTCAGATTTAAAGATTAATAACCTTTTACACTTTACTTTTTCTTTGGATTCTAGGAAAATGTTTCTTGGTAGTTTTGGATGTTGTGACAAAGATAAGAATTTTGCTTGTTAATTATTTTTTATTCCTTCTTTCATAAACATATGTTAGGGCATAAAGCTACTTGTAAGAGGACTGAGGGATTGCAGGTGGTTCACCTGCCTGAGTGAAACTGCTGGTCCAATCCCCTCTGGATCATGGAGAACAACCACTGCACTGCTCTTTTGGACTTAGGATGACTGCACCAAGTATCCAGGTCTCTTGGAGACCCCAGAATAGACTGCCTGAATATGGCACACATCTCTGCTAGTCCCAATGCTGGGAGAGCAGAGAGCCACAGCTGCTTCTGCTCCAGCAGGCAGAGGATCCACCAAACCCCTGACTCCATGGCTGCTCATACACTTTCTTCCATCTGTGCAAGCAATCAGCCTCCCAGGATGGTATCTAACAGAGGCTGTTCCAAGGGAGAAGTTTGGATGTGGCCACCGTACGAAGTAGGCAGTGGGAGGGGGGCCAGAAGTTTAAGCAATTCAGTCATGGAGACATGTCTCAGGGCTAGAGAACAGTCTCCAATCCATTTTACACTGTGGAGTGGATGTAGCTGTAGCAATCACCTTTCTCCAGTCTCCTGGGGGAGAAGAAGTCTCCTATTTGCAAAAGAAAAGCCAAATTCAGGAAAGATCATCCTTCCTCTACTCTCATGGTATATGTGATGCCTGAGTGTAATTTTAAACAGCTGTACAGGGAGGATTGTCTGAGTAGCCATTTTTTGACATTTCTGTTTTTAAAGCATGCTAATCCCCAGAGTCCTTTCTTTTTGCCCTCCCAGTGAAGACAGTGGGGAGAGTTTAGGGACCAGAGGTGATCTGCAAGTCCAGGGAACAGACACAGACCAAAGGGCTGGGAAAGTTAGTGCATTCAGCATGTGCTCTGTGCCTGTAGGCCTGTTCAGCCCTGGAGGCAGTATCTAGAAAATGACACATTTGTCTCTTGCATGGAGAGTCAGTCCCATTGCCCAAATGAGCTGCAGAATGTTGATGAGGAGCAGAGTTTTCTAGCTGGGATCTGTTGTCCTCACTGCTGGAAATCAGCCCTATCAAAATGAACACTTGGCATCTAAGTGGTATTTGCTACCTTTAAAGGTGATGGAGATCCCTGACTGGTGCAGAAATGTTGAGGCAGGTTTTACAGAAGCACTGCTGCGCTCCTTGCACATGCAGGTGTGTGCGGCAATGCAAGGTGAGGAGGGTCTGGGAGGTAGCACAACCCCATCTCTTCCCTGGGACATGGTTGAGTCTTTCCACAGCCTCTGAAATTTACTTCTGCTGCAGGATGCCAGGACCAGCAAGGAGGTTGATTTGATTGGTATTTGAAATTTTAGTCAGCCACCTCTGGCTGCATAGCTGCTTTTAAAGGCACAACTCAAATACTCACTAGCATGCTGGCATCTTCAGTCAACAAGCTATAATTCACCTTCATTCCTCATGCTAAAAGAAAGTCCTGTTGCTTTGTGTTTTTCTTCAGGGGATTGGGGAGGTTGCCTACAGGCCTGATTTTTTCTGCCCCTCCCATCTCCAGCTCTTACATTCTCTGCCCATAATCCCCCACCCCGTGATGTGAAGCAGAAGCTGGGATGCCTGCATCCTCACATAGCACAATCAGCAGCAGCCACAAACCGCAGCAGAGGCACCAGCAGCTCATGGCCCCAACGCTGCTGTTTTCAAGGTCATCAGCTGTCATACGCTGGTGGGAGCACCACACCAGCTGTGGGGCCTCTGCCATGACTTGTAGATGTAAGCAGAAGTTCTGACCTGACTTCCATGAGCTCTAGAAGGAAATGCAATTTTACTTCTCAGAAAAACACAAATGATGCACAGAGAACTAATGCAGAAAATATGGTAGGACATCATGTCATTTTCAGAAAAAATCTTTCCTGACTCACGCTTTCCCTATAGCAGTAATTAACTTCTGTGCAAAGCAAGTGACAGATGCTACAAAGCCAGAGAAGTCATGTATGTACTCTCATATATAGCTTAGTCTCCTACCCATTATTATACATGGAGCAGCATGCAAGAGCATCAAGCAGAAGAGATTTCCATTTCAAATAGGTGAATACTCTGCTGTTGTCAAGATAATAGGAAGGTAGGATGGAAGCTAGTAAATCATTTCTCTAACAGTGGTACCAAATAGGTCCCTCATGCCAACAGGATCATAAATAAAGTTGCTTTTCCAGCAAACTATTACCTGCAAGATGCTTTCCTACATAGTATCTCTATCTTTGTGTTGTGAATTGGGATAGTAGTAAGATGCAAAACGTTTAGCCCTCAAATGCCAACCTTATGTTTATTTGCTCTAGATATTTTATGGCATATAAGAACTGAGGAGATAAAAAGTAAGAAAGTATGTGAAAATGAGGGAAGAACAGTGGGAGTTTTTTAGTCATTGGAGCTGTACATCCACACAGAAAATTAATGAAGAAACCAGTCAATTGTAAGCAGAGAACAGATGTGAGATTTCAGTGCCCAGTGCTCTAGGTTGCTTGAGTTGAAAGCTCCACTTCACCAAGACCACAGGACAAAATCAGAGTTTCCTCTGGAGGAGTACCTTGTTCCATTATAAAACCAAAAGCAAAAGCACTGAGATTTCCTGTCAGTTCAAAATTCTGGGGAAA